>NC_056728.1:978246653-978316653 GCF_019279795.1 Protopterus annectens | reverse complement strand
GTTCAAATCCAAAGTGGAAGCTCTGCAAGAGCAACACAAAGATTCAAATGGAATAGTGAGATCAGACCAAAACACCCAGCAAATTCATAACCCTAGAAAGTAACTAATAGAATCATCTATGCAGAAATAACCAGTCAGTTCTGAGCAAGGTGCGCCTCCAGAAAAAAATCCAAATAGCAAACAGCAACAGAAGAGGCTCGCCACAGCTATTATTTAACTCAATTTAATCCAAAATAATAAAAATACATACAGGATCCAATAGTAAGCGCTTTCACATTCTAGCAAATGTTTCATCAGACTTCAAAAATATACCTGTTCACATCACTCATGTCCTTATATAACTTTTTGAATTAATTCATCCAATCACTTAATGAATATCATTATGACATCATAAAAATGATTAGTCCTTTAAAACCATACACATCCTATCTATTTATAAGACCTTACATATTCAAATAACATGCATTTAAGATATATTAACCACATCTCACATTAAAACAATAAAACTTATGTCAACATATATATGCATCTAAAAACAACAATAATATTTACATAAATAAATGCATTGAAAATTCATCTCACAATTTAAAAAAACTAATGCATATACATAACATTGGAGGTTTCTAACTTCCTTGAACAAGGGCACATCATGTATTGTGTTTATTACAAAAGCTACAGTCCATTAATACAGGGTGGACACGTCAATGGGTTCTCAAGATGGAACTGACAGGCTTCCTGACCTGCATTCCCATTAAGAAGAATAGTGAATGGAAGAAAAGAGTACCCTAACTAGTATAGAAGAACTTCAATGGAATTGCCCAAACCTTGATTTGGATAAGGTGAAGCTCTGATCACTTTTGGCACAGTTAATGGAACAGGAAGATAACTAGATCTTAATGCAGCAAATGACAATTAAAGAATTCTGTTATGTTAACATTCCCTATAGTGTTAGTGCTTTAGGTAGAGTGCTGAGGCTGCAAAAAGTGGACAAGACGGGTCCATGACTTAGATAGACTGGACTGGTAGAACAGTAAACTCCACACCGGACATAGTGGAAGCATTCTAGGACTTTTGCAGGGAATTGTATTACAACTGAACTGTCAGAAAGGGGTCACTCTGGACCGAGTGGGCACTTATCTCTCCTCAATAGTGTTGGTCACATTGACCAGCTAGCAACAAGACGAGATGATTAGGGACACTATAGAGGAAGAGGTCAGGGATAACATTGTCTCAGGCCACAGGTAGGTCCCATAGTACAGATGGTATACCAACTGAAGTTTATAAGTTGGGAGGGGACGTCCTAGTTAAAATATGGACAATGCTAATGAATGAGGTTATGATATGGTTAGTCCCTAAAAGTTGGAAGGACCATTTAATATCCCCCCAAAAAGAGTTGACTCCTCATTAATCTCTCTTCAAGATACCATCCTAAACCACGTCAAAATATTTATTACATTGCTAGTATGGCAGTTAAACAACTATTTACCACTGCTAATTTACCTGCATCAGTGTGGATTTATAGGTGTAAAGGAATATCTGGTAATGTCTTAAATACTTTGCTCATAATGCACGAGGTAGGTCCCCATAATAGTCTCAAGTCTTGATGCAGAAAAGACCTTCCACCATGTGGCATGGCCTTTATTATTTGGTTCCTTAAGAGTAAAGTGTTACTGTTGCAAGAAATCTACAAGGCCTGTGTAACCCTAGCCAAAGCTACCACATGCTTTTGAGCCATTCACCATATCCAGGGGAACAAGACAAGGATGGCCCCTTTTCCTGCTCCTTTCCTTTATTTAGAACCTCTTGCTGAAAATATTTGGAGATCTAATACTACGGGTTCAGTTGGGCATGGTTAAACTTAAAATTAGCATTATATGCTGACAATACTCTCCTTATACTTACAGATGCACAAAATAGTCTGGGTATCTTACTAAGAACTTGAAGGTTTAGTGGCATCACAGGTTATAAGACTAATATAAAAAAAAAAACAAAAGCTATACCTATTAATATTACTTATCTAGAGGGGTTAAAGGCACAGTTCCTGCAAATTAGTTTTCAAGATAGATTCAAATACCTAGATATCTGGTTAGGAAATTCCTACTCTGACTCTATGAATATTACCTATAAGGAGCATTTTAGTTATATTACGGTCAGCCTTAGTTAATGGAAGTCATTATATCTTGAGCTGGGACATTGAAGCCAAGTCTTGAACTGGCATGTGCTTCCACATATTCTATACTTGGGACACGCATTTTGGACTGGACTGAAAGCAGCTGAAATGTTTTAGCAGTATAGGTGGTTTGGGGTTTGGACCCCCCCCCCCCAATCTCTGGCTTGGTCTAAAATAGTTACCTAAAAATTGGGGAGGGAGAGGAGGCAGTCCCTGACCCAAACAAGGACAAACTGGGGCACTAAGTTTGTAGTTTTATGCCAAGTGTCAAATTACCAAATACTTAGCCAGGTGGAAAGACTTATTTGAGAAGTCAGCTGGCTATCTCGAGAGTTAGCTGCTAGAATTTTTCTTGCACAAGAATCCTGAGATAGCCACTCCTTCCCCTCTGCTCAAATTGAGGAAACAGTTTCAGAAAGCAGAGTTAAAGTGGTGGTTTGATGCCGTACTCCAGATGGGCATGAGGCCAGTAGGCAAGACGGGGAGCACATCAGAAGAAAAATAACACCCAACTGAAATACTGGGAAAGGTTCTGCATGGCATTGTAGTTCTTATCTGAGAGGATATTCCTGCCAAACTGGGGCAGCCTTGCTTCAGTAGAGAGCTATATAGTGCTGTGCGAAGAGATTTGTTTGTTCTCAACTGGGTGAAATTCAGAAAAGGGGCCAATTGTACAATGGCTAATAATTATAAGATAGCAAAGGATAGTACAGAAATGGCAACTTTCAAACCTTTAAAAAGAGAGTCCGGGAAGGAAGGCATTACTTAAAGAAGCTGGGAAAATCAATTGGGGATTGAGCTTTTCCGACAGGTTTGGCAGATTTGCAGGGGAAAGCTTTAACATCTCAAAAGTTGATATTGTTGCTAGAATGTAAAGATCATTATGGAATAATAAATGTTATGGCAGCTTAAGTCTGATCCTGTGTTGCAGATAGCATTAATTTGAAAATGCTTTCTACTTTACATTCAGTTTCTAAGAATCTGGTAAAGGTGCAGTGTTAGCTGCTGTAACTTTTATAGATTTCTATGTATTTTACAATTAACAGGGAAAATTACTTTTCAAGTGATGGGATTTGTAGACATTACAGTCAGCTGGATGATGATGTACCACTGTTACATTATAGTTGGAGGGAACTTGAGATTGGGGTATGGGAAGAATGAAACTTATCTTGGGAGAATAAATTTATACATGGCAAATTTCATTTATTGAAGGGTAGCTGTGCAGGCATAATTATAACTTCCTGACTGAATAAAATTAGAGGTTTCTCATACTGATCTTGGCTGCAGTAGCCTAAGCTATATGGCTTATATCCTGTATAGCATATAATACTCAGCCAGCTCTCAAAGTTTCAGAACCTCCTCCAAGCACCTAAACTGTTAGCAGTGGTGGTTGCAGGAGACAGCAGAATGGGTGGGGCCAATGGGAAGGGGTGTGGCCAACTAGAAAGGGGTGGGGCTATGCTCAAAACCACAACAACTGGAATTTTAGCCAAACTATCATTACGAAAGTCCAATCAAGACAAAATGAAGTGTAGAAGAAAAACATTTCAGTGCATTGGCTACATGACAACTTAATATCTAGATGGAAACATAAAGGTGATGCATGAAAAAATAAATTACTTTTTAAATACATTACTGGAATGCCAGTCAAAATAAAGTATAAAAAAAAAAAGCAGCAGCACTCAACTCAAACCACTTCTTGCACTGCAGTTCAAATTATAATTTATATTCAGCTTTATAAAATTACCAAGTAACATGCTGAAAGTAGCAATCTCTGTGTGATACCCCCCATTTGTAAAAGTGTTTCTTATCCAAAAAAAGACCTGCTGCCTGACAACTATCTACTTGTTTCATGGGGAAGACATGATCAATGTAAAAAAATGAACAGCAAACAAGAAACAAGCTCAAGATAAACTGCTTAAAGGATTACTGCACAAGTTATGGACCACGCATGATAGATTGGCATTCCGTTTAGTTTACGGGTAAAGCCTGCAAGGATGACTGCAAGTCTCTAACAAATGCAATGCGCTTCTAAAAATACTGTAATCCTGTCATATGCATTTCCATACCTAAGGCTTATACATTATCTAGTTATGTAAATATTCTCTGCATAGCAACAACAAAAAGGCTTTCAATGTTGGTAATTCTTTAACAGTATGCTTATTAAAGCTTACTTGCATCTTACAATCTCCAACGAGCATTAAAGCATTGCTACTTAAACACAGAGCAACAGGGCACTGTGACAGCATGCATTTTCTGAATAAGAAGAAGCATAAATCAATGGTATAAAAATAGGACAGAAAACCACAACATTCTGCAAAGTCAAGGACAGATAAAAAGCCACGGTTGTACTTGTGGTGTACCTTGGATGGGGGAATACTCTGCACACTTACACTGCATAACTGCTCCCTGCCTTGCTTGGACACATCCAGAGCCACTACAGTGGGGAGTGGGATGCAACAAGTATGTCACAATTTGAAATGTCTCTGGCTGACAGTGACGTCTCTGACACACATACCTCACAACCTCAGAGCAAGAAATCTGGACAAAGCCATATATAGAAGTGGGACACAGGCTCAAAAATAAGGACAATTTTTAAATATTGCTCTTATAAACTTAGAAAGTAGTGGGTCTTGCATTAGTATGAATTTTCTGAAGGATATGAAATCTGAAACTCAAATGTCTGCCATTATTTTCTAACTTCAATCTTAAATGATTTGCCAGAAAACCACAATGTTATGAAGAACAGACCAAAAATGTGATGCAAAATATAAAATTGCCACACAATACAACTGGGAACCTGTCAAAGAAGGGACACCTTTTTAATATTAATACTGTTAACTTGAGCAGCTGACAAAATAAGAGCATCTACATACATTTCTGAAATAAAAGTAATCATAACTCTGATTATTACAGCTATTTATAATTGTAAACCCTCCACATTTCTTCCAAAATTGCCATTTTGCAGAGGGATTATTAGAGGGAGAGCAACATTTTGAGCCAAAATTGGGGACAGTTGAGAGGTTTGGATATATTTATTTACACGTACCTCTCAACCTCTTAATGCAGGAAATCTGGACATGGCCAAATATATTGAGGGAACATACAAACAGTACTAAAAAATTGCTCTTGTATAAACTTAAGACAGTTAATAGAATAACAGGTCTTGCTTTAGCATGCATTTTTCTGAAGGTTATGACGTCTGAAACTCAATGTCTGTCATTATTTAGTGACTTCATTCCTAAATGATTTGCCAGAAAACCACAAATTTTATGAGGTACAAACCAAAAATAAGAAACAAAAATATTTTCATTCTACAAAAATCTGGACAGTTGAGAGGTATACTTCAGCTGGGGCCGTCTTTGAGTTTGCTGCCCTTCCCCTGTCACAAAATCATGGTCAAATGGAGACTCCCCCCTGCAGCCATTTCAATGTCCCATTCCTTGGTTATTTCACCCCATTTACCATAAACACTGTAATGTGCATACTAACCCGCAGTGGTGATGCTGTGGTAGCGTTGTCGCCTCATAGTAAGACACTGTCTGGTTTGATTCTCAGCTAGAGCGTCTTCTGCGTGGAGACATGCGTGAATTGGCGTACCTTCATTGAAGGTTGTGTGTCAGGGCTGGTAACTCGGCACGTAAAAATCAACTACCAATCATTAGTGGACCGGAATTCCACTGTGGCGACCCCTAACCGGGAAAAGCCGAAAGACACAACAGCAACAACTGTAATGTGCATACTGCTTTACTTCTGCGATGATTTTGATTTCATTTAAAAGGTTTATTTTGCATTTTACAGCACAAACTAATAGATATCTGCTAAACAAAACAATGCAGTCTCACAATGAAAATAGATTTAGCATTAAAACTTCTCTGCCCTTGAAACTCACAGTCATTGAAACATCATTGAAACCCACATTCAAAGAAAATACATTTTGCCAGTGGCAGATAAAGATTAACTTTGGGCTGTTTTCAAATCATAGGCCCCTTGAACATGAAATATACATGTGCTCTTTGATACACCTTCCTGATTGTATTAAATTATATTCCTTGTACAATACAGTACAGTTGTTAGAAGGCATTTTAAATTTATTGTTTTGAACATTTTTCCAGTAAACACTGAAACAAAATGCATGCACCATTAAATTGACAAAACTGCCCAATTCAGAACATTTCCATCATAAAAAAGTCTACTCAAACTTCTACAGTCCACCAGTATCAGTACATATGCATGATCTCTGAAGAAGTAAAAGTCATCTAAATAATTCCACATTAAAGAAATCTGTAACTAATGAAGAGGTTGCTGCTATCAAACAACTTTATATGTCATTGTTTCATCTGCAAATAAAGCGCCTGTTGCCCTTGAGGAATAAATTGGCATTGTTGCATTAAAAAAATGATAAGCTAGTAATATCGCAATAGGGAATGGATGGCAAACTGATAACAGGGTTCATAGTTACTAGGTATCTTCACCAAAAAGGACTGTAGCATCCACCCCCTTTACAGCACAGTACAGTATCAGCAATGCATCTATATACTGTGGGAGTAGAACCCACAGCCTTCTGCATCAAAAGCAAGTACACTACCTGCTGTGCTATTAACGATGCAAGCAGACTCAACATAAGCAGCACTAAACTTTTGTTTCCCTGCAGCTCTCAGCTCCTTGTAAAATCTATTTGACACTCAGCTGTATCTCTAAACTTTACAACGCAAGAAATCTGGAAAAAAACATTTATGGGGGGGGGACAACAGCCCAAAAACCAGGGACACATTTTAAACATTGCTTGTATAACGTCAGAAAGTTGCTAGAATAAAATGCTGTGTTACTACCATACATTTCACTGCCAAGTCTTGAACCCAGGGAACCCTGTGCAAAACAGTCAGTGCAACATACCACTATGCCAAATCATCTGTTTTGTGAAAGAGAGGAAGACTGAAACTTAAATGGCTACCATTTAGTGAATTCAGTTCTCACCATAGCTGTCAACCTCTTAGCACAAAATACCCGAACAAAGCCAGTAATGGGGAAGTACAGTCCCAAAAATAGGGACAAATTTCAAATATCCGTGTTATAAACTTAGAAAATTGCTAGAATCAAAGGTTTTGTGTTACCATGTACTTTCTGAAGAATATGAAGTCTGAAAATCAATGCCTGTTATTTTTATTTAACATTTGTTAACCAGGAAAGTCTGACTTGGAACAAAAGCCAATTTTCAGCAGAGCAGTTAGAAACATTCCACACACATGTTCTTTGTAAGATGGGAGGACATGCAGACTCCACACCAAAGGTACCCCAGCCAGGAATCAAACCAGGGAACCTGTAGCTGTCAGGCAACAATGCTACCAGTGCACCACAGCACTACTGACTTTGCAAGGAAAAACAAACAGAAACCACAGATTTTATGAGGAAAAGAACAAATATGAGGCAAATATCTGAAATTTTTTTTACAAATGGTGGTGGGTAGGGAATTCAGGCCCTTGCCACCTGCACCCAAGGTACAGGGTTCAAGCCTGAGTATTCTCTACCCACCACCATATATCAATTGGGGCATCACACACACACACACTGTTCTGTAAGCTCCCCAGTAGGTAATCCAGGCTTTCCCCCTGAAAGCAGTCTTCCTCTGTTCCACACTAATAATCCAGTCCCCATAAAAGCAAGCTCCTCATCTCAGCTCGCACAAGCTAACGGCTGGTTTCTGGCTCTGCGAGAATTGACTGGAGGCTCCAGCCTGTGGATGATGCAGTCCAGTTTCCTTCTCTTCTGTGCGGTTATCACTGCACAGACTTCTGGGGGTGGGGGGGGCTGCAGTCCTATAGCACAAGCCGCTGTTAGCCAGCTCAAGCTGAAGTAACTAAAAAGATAGGTTTGGGCACCATGACCCCCAGTGCTTTCCTGCTGCCGAAGACAGAGTGCTCCTTTGCAGACTTTTGAGGATCATTGGTCGGCTTGGGCTGTTACATTGCTAGGCATACAAGTTACCTTTGTGTAAAAACATTCCACATATTAGTTTTAATGTTTAAATTTCACTGTTCTTTCTGTTGACCAATAGAGTACATTGTATAATGCCAGTTAGTCTTCCTAGCTAATAGGTTTCTGCATTCAAGAAATGAACAAAAACCTGTTCTATCTAGTACTCTCTGCTAATTGCTTTATATTGGCTGTATACTGATTACTGTCTGTTATAACTTGACCTGAGGGTTTCATAGATAGGGGTATCCTTGGTTAGAGATGCTATACTAATGGCTAATCCTAACCCTGACCAGCAGCCACATATCACCATATCTACTTTCACCTTCAAACCTGTGTCCACGTTCTATCTAAGACTAGTGTTGAATTCAAACCATGCTTTACTTCATCTGATGACCTTCCAAGTAAATACCTTAAAATAGCAGACAGCATTGCCTACCCTGTCGCAATCCTTATAAAAAGGTAAGTCCAGGAATCCCACATTCTCTGTTTCTCTTGAAGTAGCACATTATACCTCTGCACAAAGGAGGAAATTCAACAGACATTACTAACTTATGTGATCCAGTTCATTCAGCCCCTTTTAGCCTTTTCCTGGGCTCAAATGTCTCCCATCTCCCTGCCTCTACCAATCTCATTTGCTCCATTAACCTTCACATTAAGAGTAAATCTCATCCTTGAAAAGTTTCTTCAGCAGGTTTAGCTCGGTTTTGTTTGTGTGCTCTCTCACAGTATCATTGTTTAGTGTTACTCTCTACATTTTTATTCTTTTGTTAGAGCTTGTTAAACATTTGCTAGTCTTTGGTAGCTTTCGGTAGGTTTCCACTTTTGCTTCTGTCTTGCTGCCATTTTGTTTGGCATATTTTCTTTCTGTTATTGTTCAAATTGTGATTAGATAATTTGTGTGCTTTCTCTGTCTGTAGTGCAATGTTTTGGTTTTGCTTCAGACTTGGCGATGCTGCTGGTACCTCCCATTTACTTCCTTAGTCATTGGGTAGTCAATTGAGAATTAGCAGCCAAGGATAAGATTTCTGGTTTGAAAAATTATCAGAAATGCGGGCACAGTTTGGCCCCAGAACAAGCAAACCCTTTGCATCTCTTGTGTGGGAATAGAGTAATTTAGATAACATTTGTGATGTAACGTAGGAGTTTGGATCAGGAAGCTTTAGAAGATGCAGGAAAAAACTTTATTTTGAAAAGGGCTTATTCACAGTTATTCTGTATACCCAAGGCTCATTAGAGGAGCAAGATGACCAAGTCGTGATTGGTGAGTCATTATAGCTTCACCCTGTGTTTCAAAAATTCTTTCTGTAGAAATTTTCCTTCCAGTGTACAGACCAGACTTTGCCTTTCATGTGAATCAACTCCCTACTTTGACACTTCAGATGGGAATCCCTGAATGTTGCAGGATCCTCCCAGGAGAGGGTGAAGCAGTTTTTCCTTTGAAAAATAATTACGTATCTAGGATCCAGGCTTTCCTAGTGTCTTCCTGAATGTTCCACTAGCTTTCTTTACAGTGCTACTGTTTCTGTGAATTTGGATTGGAAAAAAAGATGGAAGCTCATATCAAGGCTTAAATTGAGATTGGTGGTCCAGTCTTTATTTTCCAGGTTGGTAAGAGAAGGTCTCAGTTTCTCCATCATTCCTGATGCTCATTTCAGTACCTGCTGTTTCAACACTGGTGCTGCTAGAGCTGATGATTAATTATGTTGGCATAAATTTTGAAAACTTCAGAGCATTTATCAGTGGTATTGACACCAATTCTTTCAGTACTGAAGGTCATTAGGACCAGGGATGTCAATGTTGACACATTGAGCCAGTTATCACTGCCATGCCCTTTGAGTCATTCTTGATATTGACAACATTGAACCAAAGTGTTTCTTGGTATTCATGTCTACTAGTGTTTCAGAACATGGGGAGGTGTAACTGCTGAGCCTTTTGGAGTTGACTGCTTCTGTGTTGAAGATCCCCTTAATGCTGATGACCTTGACTTTAATTCCAGATCAGTTGGAAATAATATAGGAGTAACTCTCTGTGTTGGTAGTCCCCTTTTGAGAGTCTGCATGGACTTCAGTTCCACTCCTGGACGCCACTGATTCTGAAACCTTTTTCCTCTCAGTTTCTCCCAAAATAGAAGTGCAAAAAGCTACTACTGGGACAGACTACAGGTATTTGGATTGCAGTTCTTTCACAGCCACTCAGACAACTGTCCCTCAAGTGCTCCTTAGAAAAGAAAATGCAAAAGAAAACAACTAGATGACTCATGGAGTCTTCCATCCTGGCTGCAGATTTGGATGTAGGGGAGAGTTTCCTTATATTCTCTCTTAAAGATACAGGTTTGGGGAGTTTATTGAATTACTATGTCATTGAGAGTCATAGCTGGTTGACCCCATTTCCCAATAGGAAGAAGTACAACTAGAAGTTTTTCCTTCCAACCCTTCTGCTGATTTCTTCATCTGACAAAATGGTTTGTGCTGTGATCCACACTGCTTGGCAGAAAACATTTTGGGGTTTCTGTGGCAAGGAGACTGACTAAGATCTTTTGGTCTTCCCCAAGCCATAAATGTTGTAATAAAACTCTCTTAATTTACTGTATTGTAGAGGCTACTTCTGTTTAAAAGGAACCCTCATAAGAGTGATTTTTTCCCTTCACAAGGAGTCTCAGGTGATGTACAGACATACTGTCCAAAGTAGGCTATCGGGTATCTTTGCCATTTAGACAATTAGCTCTTTCATACATCTAATTTTTGGAGTAACCTAGTGGAAAGGACATTGCTCACACTACAAAAGAAGCCAGATGGAGATCTCAGTAAGAAATTGGCGTACCCAAGTGACAGTTATAGCATGCATCTTTAACTCATACAGATGGTAGAGCTGCTTGCCTAACTATCCCACTCTGAACTGTCATGAAGTTGACTCTTTTCAACTTCCTGCCTGGCATGCAATGATCCAGGACAGGTGGATCGGGGAGATGGTACCCAGAGCCTACACCTTTCCAGTTCCTCCCAGGCCATGTTCTTTTCCCCTTCTTGACACCCCACCCTGTCAGAAAGTGGTAACCAAGTTAGAGGTCACAAACCTTTGCAAAAAGAATAATCCTAGAGGTACTACTAGGTTATAGTGAGTCTGGATATACTAGTCAACATTATTTTTTTGTTCCCAAGAAGATAAAATGCTTTATGTTGATCCCAGATGTCTGCCTGAACATATTCAAAGAAAAGACAAAACTCTTACGTGGTCACAGTGCATTTAGTTCTTCCTTGCTAGACTAGAGAAGGGAGGATAGATCTTTGATACCTGCCTACATATCAAGATAATTAAGAGAGTCCAGAAGGGTTTTGTGCTTTATTTTAGTTCAAGGCAAGTCTGTTAGGTCTCATCACAGCCAGAAGGTGTTTACCAAGTGCATTCTGGCATTCCAGTGCATCACAGGCTAATGAGAACCAAAGTATTTATTTACATAAATGACTGGCTCCTACAAGAAAGTCACTGAGTTTAGCAAGAGATCTACTCCTGCAAATGGGAATCTCAGTGAAAGCTGCAAAGTCCAGGTAGCCATTACATTTCCATCCGGGTCCTGCCCCCACACACTGTTCTGTTTATTGAGCCTCCCCAAGGCGATACCTCAACAACTGAAGTTAGAGATTATTTTCCCATCTTCTGTGGTGACAGCAGCTTTATGCCTAAAATTATTGGACTGGTCAGCAACTGTTTCAGATCCCATTTCTAAGGTGTTACATGAGGGTCCCAGAGTGGCCATTAAATGTTCATTAGAGACAGAATATGGATTCCTTATCCTTGGCATTCTGCCAACATCTGAATTGATGGCTTCAGCCACACATTATTTCTCAGAGCAATGTATTCAACACCCTGGTGCCTCAGTATAGCCTTTATAAGAGATATGCCTGCCCTGGGGTGGTGATTTGCAGCAAACTGTCCAAGGCACTTAATCAGTGGAAGATGCCAGTCTGCACATGTGCTGGAAATGAGTTCAGGCATGCTACTGTTCAGATCTTCCTCATTTATGATGCAGTTGACATATACTCACACAGCACGGCAGTTGGTTGGTACATCAACAAACAGGTGGAACCCATTCCTAGGAGTCTTTTTAGTGTTTGGAATGGGCCATGTTAACAAATTGCTTTCTAGTAAGTGCATGTACACCAGCCAAGCCATTTTATCATGCAGACAGGATCAACCAATATTTACTGATGCCCTATGAGTGATTCCTCAGTCAATCAGTGCTGAATGCCATTTTTCCCTGATAGAACAAGCCTTACTGCAACTTCTTTTTTTCTCTAAAGAATACCAGATGTGACAGAGTTTTACTCCTAATCCTCCCTCAGGGACAGACATCTTGGGGTAATGTAGTTTGCTAGTGTCTGCCAGGTAACCTTTATGCTTTTCCCCAGTTTCACCTTATTCCTAAGTTTTTGAAAAAATTCAAAATGGCTAAGGCCATAGTCATCTTCAAACTACTCTCGCTGGCTTAGTTTCCTCAGCTGTGGCCTCATGTCATGAAGCCTGCAAGTCTGTGACCTACAAAGGCCTTCTAACTCCTTATCCCATCAAATCTCATCTGGACGTCCATTCCTTCAGTCTAACAGCATAATTTGCCTAATTCCACAAAGGGCCAATGACCCCTGTATATCCTCCTATGGTGATCCAGATTATGATATCTGCCCAGAAGCCTTCTGCTAGATGAGCATACAAAAGCAAATGAAGTTTTCTTTGTGGGTCATTGATGGGGTCTTCATACTTTCTCAACCCCCACCCAGTCAGTACAACTCTTAGCCCATGTTTTTGATTACATGCTAAGCTACTCTTCTTTTAAATTTCATTTTGCTTCTATGTACAAGCTTCTACCAGCTACTGAATTCACCTTCACTGAAATTGTTCTAGATATATAGCATCTTTCTAAAAGGAATTTTTTGCCAAGACCCCCCTGCTTAGAGAACTGTTGTCTCCTTGGTTCTTTATTTTATACTGCAGCAAATCCTCCAACAGTTTTCTGTATCTCTATCTCTTAAAATTGCCATAAGCAAAGGCTCATGAAAGAATGAATGATAGGTCTACTAGAAATATAGCAAAGTCTTGTTTCATGGTGCAGACCTAGTCAGTGGAGAAACACAGGTGTTGTGCATCATGGGAGCAGTGAGAAGAGTTTGAACCTGGTAAAGACTTTGGGTGATAAATGAAGACTGCCTTTAATGATCAGTCCTGCAGCTGAAATAGAAGTATATAGGTCATGAAGATCCATATCTTAAATTTTAATCAGAGTGTGTTGGGAATGTGGTGTGCTTCTAGCAAACAAGGAGGTGCTGCTATGATGATTCTGATTTTTCTGTTTTGTACTTTAGTTGTGGAAGAAGTTTTTAAAGATGATCAAGGATGTTATGTAAGACTCATTGTTTATATTAGGCTAATTTACATTTCAGCAACGTTTGCTATCATGTGCCTTGCAAAGAAAGTTTCATTCTGACATGAAGCAGATGATGATTAAGGAAGGTCTTGCAATATTTATGGATGACTGAAATTTGGTTACTAATGTAACATACGCATGTGGGCTTCATGCTCTAAAGCTCCCTAAAATGGAAAGATATATGGAGACAATAGGCCTTCATGATATTTAAACTGTTATGCTGGTAAGTTTGCAGAACATTGTAGTTTTAAATCTAGATCCTGGGTAGGTAAAATAAATATTACAATGCATCATACATGTATAGTCAAAACAGTGACCACTCATTTAATTTCTTCTGAATATGTGACTAGAATGTTGAATAATTGGAGTGGGCCAAACCTAGAGAGGTGTTATTTGCCCACTGCTCACATGAAAAAGAAGATGCTTTATGAAAGGGTTAAAAGATTGCAGAATTACAGACTGATGACACATTTTCAGCAGTGGCATGGTATCATTTTAAATGTAAAAGACTCAAATGTTTAATACAGACCATGTGTGAAAAGGAGGAAATATGTTTTAAACTTAAAATGGGTTGAATTAGTGAAACTTCAGAGTAGATGTTATTAGGAGGAAAGTGTTATGTGGAAGAAATAGACAAACTGGGACAGGAAGTGAAACTTTGCTGAATACCAGATATGAGAAGAAAAGGATAAATGCATATTTTACAGTTCTCCAGAAAATACCTTGGCTAAAAGATAACGTTAGTGTACGTTTTATAAACACCTTTATTAAATTCAATGACATCGGCACACATCCAGTTACAGATGCATATTTTCATGAGTCTGATGCATTTTACATGTTTTTTTAATAATTATCATGTACTCCAGCATTGCATAACTTGCTCAAATCCTGCCTTCCCTTAAACTTCACTCCTTCTGAATATTATTTTTCATATCGTTCCTACAAATTCCATTTATTTCTATTCAATTTGCTCATTCTCTTTTCTAAAGATCCTACCTTAAATTATTTTTCTGTACTTTTCAATGTTCAGCACTTTGGCTATGGTCAGTTTAGATTTTGATTTCTATTTTCTAGTAGTTACTTTTCTGACAATCAGTAGTATTAAACTTGGCAAGTCCTTACCATGTATATGTAACTCAGATCATAAGCCGCAGTTCAAATGAGCAATTTCCTTAGTTTTGTCATTTGTTCCCCCATTATTTCTGACAAAGTATTCTGTAGGGAATTTTAAAATCTACCAAATAATTTCCAATTACTTCTCTGTTTCCATCACACATCCAGCAATTGTTATTTTCCTGAAGAAAAGTTTCCTGAAGTTGTCTTAGGATATAAAAATAATTAAACAAATGCTGCCATGCAAATATCCTAAACCTTCTGGAGTTCATTAAGTAAGTAGAAGTCATGCATATGCTGCTTTGTGTATTGTCTATCTATTCTCTCTTCCCAGACTTTTGTAAACTCATAATTGGTTCTTATAGTTATCTTACAATGTTTAATATGCCCGACTAAGACTCAAAAACTCAACCAGAGATGGTCTTATACTCTAACCCTGTCCTATTCCTTTTTCTATGCCTATAATTGTCTATCAATCCTTGGTGGAGAAGACAAACCCTAACCTGAAGTCCAAACTTCCACTTGGCCTCATGTCACTTTATTTTTCCACTTTAGTTATTTACTTCCAATACCTTGGTTCCTTTACTATTTTTTCCAGTAAGTTCCACCCTCTCCTATCCATTTTGGGTTTAACATTGCAGTCATCCCTATTGGTAAACTCTCTGCATTTCTGTATTGGTTTAGTTCCTAGAATACTTTATTTTTTTAATAATATGAATGGTTTTCCTTAAGGGCCTACAAACACTTACTGTCTCCTTATTTTTTAACTCTCTCCCCCTTTCCACTTTGATAACTTTTTGCTTCTGTTTTATATATATACATATATATATCAGCCTTAACTGTGTACCTCTTAAGCATCCCTTTATATCCAGTAGTTAGAAGCCACCTTGTTTATGGGAAAAACAACTTATCCTACTTAGCTCTTGCCTTCTTCCTTTCCGAAATAAATTCCTTCAACTTTTTATTGATTATGGTCCACAACCTCTACTCTGGCTAACAAAATGTGTCTGACTTGTGTATAATTCTTAAGGAGCACAAAATATGTCCACTTATTGTGTCTATGTCCATAATCAAGAGTTTCCAATTTCTCATTCTTTTACTATATTTTGTGTAGTCTTTTCTCACATATTCTTAGTTGCCTAAATATAATTCTCTTTAAATGATATACTTCATCTTATGTCTCCATAGATAAGGGTATTGCTGAGCTAATTCATTTGTGGGTATGTAATTTATGGCTGTAGTATTTGTTTTATCTTCATTTTAATACTTTATATCCTGAAAAGACTTGAAGCTGTTTCAAAATATTCCAGAACACTGAAATGTCCTTTTCCGGATTTAGCAAGTATATAACATCACCATCTTTGAATAAAGTTAACTTTTCATGATTACCATACCAGTTATATCCTTGAATCTGTGAGTCCCTTGTTTTCTTTACCAATCTTTCTAACTGTAAACCAAAAAGTAAGGGGGGAAAGGTCACCACTCCCTTGTTCCTCTGTCCAAACACAGCTTGACAGAAAGAAACCCTTTTGCATTTACTCTTGCCTCTGACCCTTCTTATGTCCTTATTATCTCTGTCAATATATGTCAGGAAAAGAAAACACTGCCATTGCCCTACTCCTAAAATACCAGCTTAGGTTATCAAAGGCTTTCACTACATCAAGATATACCAACAATACTGATGTTTTCTTAAATCCTGCTTCCCTCTGCATCATTGTTCTAATAATATTGTCAAATATTTGCCACCCATCCACAAAACCACACTGATCCTTTGCCATTCTGTTGGCTAAAATAGACATAAACACTTTTTAAAATTGAAATTGATCTTTATGAATGTGGGTCTTTACCATCATTGGATAATACAACTGTCATAGCTTTCTTCCAAAAAGCTGGTACTGCCCTTCTTTTAAAATTGTTAAACCAAGTCTTAAAAATATCTTTATTGCCTTCTTCCCTCCATTTTAATCTCTTTTCCTATCTTAGCTTAGTAATTCTTGAGCCTCATCTTCCCCTGACCGTAGTTTAGTTAATGCTTCCATAAATATTTCCATTTTTGCCTTTTTTGGTTTCCCAGTGGCTTTATACAGATTTTCATAAAATTTCTGAGATATCTCTAATATTTCTACAGGGTCAGGCTCTCTAAGTTTGTCAACAACCCTTTCTTCATTCTCTTGCCTAAATAGTGATGAGTTACTGTGCTTTGGAGTTATCAAAAAATGCTTTCTTCGGACTTGTATGGCAGCAAGTGGGTGCTCAGGATATTTTGCAGACACCTTAATTGTTGTGGATATCAGCTGGATTTAAAGGCCCTGTGTTTCTAGATTATAGCTAATGCTGTGCTGACAAGGTCATAAGAAGACCAAAATGTGCATGTCCACAGCTAGTGGCATTTGGCTTTGTTGGCCTGAATCTATCCATAAAGACTTAAAAAGGAAAAAGTCATAAACCTTCAGAAGCCATACAGCTGAAACACTTGCTATCCTTAAGGGGTCATTTGCATATATTCCATGGGCCTCTATTCAAGGAGGATTAAGGTATCACACAGTGAACACACTTGCTTGGCTAGGCTTTTCTTGCAGTTTTTACTAATTGGTTTGTCTGTGTGACCTATACACCTAAGTAAGGTCTTTTCATAAAAATATCTATATAAAACAAGTTCAGATATATTAATCTGTTATAAGAAACTAAACTTTTACTTCCATGGATACTCTTGGTATAGTTCTGCTGTACTCTTTCCAATTTACCCATGCCTTTTAGGGTTTCCATATTATTATTATTCCACAAGCTAGTTTGGGTGTAATGTAATGTACGATGATATCATTTCTGTTTTCCTTGACTTTAACATTAAACAACTGGTTAATATGTTCAGAAAAACTGAAAGATGGGCCCATACTTATATGCATCCACAGTTTCAATCCCTATGTGGTATATTAAATATTCACTCTTTAAGCTATGTCTCCAAAATCTGATATAGTTTATTGATGTATTTATTAGCATATCATTCTGTTGTGCCCAAACTGGTGAATTTAATCAAATTCTTTTGCAGACACATCCTGTCTGCAACAAGTAAAATGTGTTTTAACATTTTCAAGTCATCTGCATGCAGACTGTAGAACACCTTGGATGAAAAAGATACATTAGAAAAATATAAACATGTATGGACCCAGGACAGAGCCCTGTGGGACACCATGACTGTAACCTAGAAAGTCACTTGTCTAGTTGCTGCATTATACTTGCCATGTCCTATTTGTATGCCACAGGGCTATCCTTTTTATTGGAATCACATTAATACTTGGTTGTTTTAATTTATTGAGCATTTTTTTTAATGTATGACCCTATCAAGCTCTAAGGATAGGTCTACATAGTTGCACTGCAACCCACTTTCATTTATTGCTATCATAAATCGCATTACAAGTAATTATAAACCTATATGCAATATATCCATGCTGATATATAGGTCCAAATCTCAACATTTAAAGTCTGCCAACTCATTAGAGTCCCAGAAAATATGTTCCCAGTTACCTCTTTCTTCTCCATCACACCTCCAATATTTGCTATCTGACTGAAGAAAAATCGTTTGGAGTCTACTTGGAGTATACAAATACCTATGTAAACAATTCCAAACAAAGATCCTAAATTTTCTAGACTTGGTGGCATATTCGGGAGACATAATATACCCCCCATTGTTTCTTTGTGAATTGCTTATCCAATCTCTCTTCCCAATCCTTTCTAACCTGCTCTTATTGATTATTATACTTATCAAGCAATATTTTATATGCTGTACTAATTATTCCTTTCTTGAAGCAACTTCTGTTCTGGTTTCCAATAAAACTCACTGTACCACTGCTGGTCTTTCATTTAGGACCCTCCCCCCAATTTCTTTCTCTTTACCTATACTCTGATATCAATACTTGATAGGGAAGACAGTCTTTTAACCTGCAGTCCAAATAAGTTCTTGGCATCTTCCCATTGTATTACTTTCCCCTCTAGTTATTTGCTCCCAATACATTGGTTCCTTTGCAGTTTTCTTCAGTAAATTCCAGTCCCCTCTTGTCTATTGCCTTTATTCCTAATTGCATCATCCCTAGCAGTAGAATCTCCTTTCTCCATTCCTATGATGACTTTGTTCTTAGAATATTACTATATGAATATAATATTCTACATGATGATTGTTATTCTCCTTCAAGGTCTGCATCCAAAATCCGAGTCTGCCTTTATTTCTTGAGCTTCCCCCCTGTTTCAAAGTGGAAAGATAGGTGCTGAGTTATAGTTTTCTGTTTGCTCTGTGTATAGGAGCCTTAACTGTGTTGCTCTGAAATACCCCTTTAAATCAGATAATCCCAATCTGCCCTCTTCTATTGGAAGAATAAGCATATCCCACTTAACTCTTGCTGCCTACTCCTCCCAGATAAAATCCTTCAACTTTTTTATTAATTGATATCCACAGCTTATCCCCTGTTTGATAAAAATATGCCTGACCTGCGTATAGGACTGAAGGGGCTAAAAACATTTTAATAACTTGTATCTTACTATTGATAACCATATAACAAAGTTTCCATTTTCTTAGTTTTTGTAATATCTTTTGTTTAGTCTCTTCCTACATATCCTTAGCTGCCACACCAAAATCATTTTTAATCCATACTCATAAATACTTCATTTTATTATGTTCCCATGAGTATAAATACTGCTGAACCAATTTGTATGTGGGTACTTAATTTACTGCTATTGCCTTTGTTTTAGCTCAGTTATTTTGTATCCCAAAATGATTTGAAACTGTCTCAGTTTGTTCTATAGCACTGTAATGTCCCTTTCTGGTTTTGTCAGGTATAAAATAATCTCATCTGCAAATAGAGCCAGCTTTGCTTGACTACCATCCCAATTATATTGTTGAATTTCTGAGTGCATTATTTTCTTTGCCAGTGGTTCTATATATAATACAAAAAAGGGGAGAGAGGACACCCCCGTCTGATTCCTCTGCTCAAGCAGAGATTATCAGAGAGGACCACAACCACTTTAATTTTTGCCACTGATCCGTCCAATATCCTCCTAATCAACCTTTTAATTTTATCAGAGAATGCAAACGCTTCCATTATTTTCTGCTCATAAAGTCCTAACTTTCTCTGTCAAAGGCTTTCTCTGCATCAAGACCAACCAACAACAATGTTTTTTTCTTTACATTCTACTTCCCTCTGGATCATCAGTGTTCTTTCAATGTTGTTAAATTTTTGCCTCCTTGCACAAAACCACATTGATCCATATCCATCAATTTTGGCATCACTTTTGCCATTCTTTTAGCCATTATAGACATTCACTTTGACATGGGCCTGTTTCTGGTGGATCTCTTCTCTCTTTAGGTATTAAAGCTACCACCACTTTCTTCCTCTTAAAATGCTGTTAAACAAAACCTTCCAGATCTTTATCAGTTTTTTTCCCTCCTAGCTTCTTAACTTCCCCAGGAATACCATCTATTCCTGGGGACTTTTCCTGTAGATTGGTTATAGATTACCATTTTTATCTCATCTCCTCCAATCCTGTTAGTAATTGAGCCTCCCCTACCTCTAACCTTGGCATATTTAATTCTTCCATAAAAATTTCCATTTGTAACTTTTCTTGATTTCTATATTTCTCTGCTTTTACAGACTTTCATAGAATTTCCAAAATATTTCTAATTCTTCTGCAGGATCCCTTGTTACCTTCCTTGTTGTAGGATCCCTAAGCTTGGTGACAGCTCTTTATACTTTCTGTTGGCCTGAGTCATTATGCTAAAGGTTTTTGTGCTCTAGAGTTATCAAGAAACAGTTGCCTAACCGCAATCTTTCTAAACTCATGCAAATTATCAAGGTTATCCCTTATTTTCTGTTTAGCATTTTGCAGTTGCTCTTCCTCTTGTTCTGTGAGGTTCCCACTATTTTGCAATACTTTAATATTTGTCAGTCACTCTAAATAATTCTTGTTACTTCTTAAACATATCTCTCTTATTTCCACCCTATTTTAAACTCCACTTTAATTTTATCCCATTCCCTAGCTATATTTTCAAAAGGAATTTCTATCACTATCTATTCCTTAAATTCCTCTCTTTTCAACAGATAGGTGGGAAACTTTGAGCATCTCTTTTTTATTTCATTACCCTGTGCTTTTATTTTAGTTATTATTGGTGCATGATCTGACTGCGGTGGTGGTGCTGCGGTAGCGTTGTCACCTCACGGATGTTGCCTGTTCGATTCTCAGAGCATCTTCTGTGTAGCGACATGCGTGAATGGGCGTTCCTTTGTTGAAGGTTGTACGTTAGGCCCAGTAAGCCAGTACGTAAAAAATCTACTGCCAATCATTAGTGGACCAGAGTTCCGCTGTGGTGACCCCTAACCGGGAAAAGCCGAAAGACGCACACAAACAAATTGGTGCATGATCTGAAATAGTTATTGGGTGCATATCAAGACCTTCAATTAAATGCACATGTTCCTGTGAAATGTAAATTCTGTCTAGCCTAGCCCAGTTTTTGTATCTTGGATAATATGTAAATTCACTTCAAACTGCTGTTATTGAATTCATATTGTTCATGCTAAATATTTTCATAAATTTCTTTATAAATCTATCCTCCTTTGTTATATTTCCCTTCTGGTCCCTCCAGACATATATTCACTATTGCAAATCAAATTCCAGTCCCCACCTGCAAGTAATATTCCTTGCTGAAAGCTGATTATTTCTCTCAGAATTTTCTTAAGCTCCATTATAGCAATTTTCAGTGGTATATAAATACATACCAGTGTAATCCTCTTCCTTTACTAGCAGCCCCTTAATACTATAAATCTATCATGGTCTTTTTTTTTATCCTCCTCTTTTACTATTGGAGCTACTCTTGCAATTAATGTAAGTACTCCTCTCCTCTTTTGCCTCAGGTATTCTGCTGAATAACAACCTGAAAACCTTTCTTTATCAAATTCACATGTTCAGTTCTTTCCAATTGTGCCTCCTGTAACATAGCTATTTGCACTCTATATTTTTAATATAATTCTCTACATCTCCTTTATATATATATATATATATATATATATATATATATATATGAATGAGAATATGAGACTATTAATGTTTAAAGACATCATAGAAAGTATCATATTCTTGATATATTATTATTCCCACCTTTTATATATATACAGCTTTTTGTTAAATGTCTAGTTTCAGCTTTTGTGTTGCATGCATGTACTGTTTGGCAGGTTAATCTTTCATATAGTTTCTTTTCATCCCCATTTGAGCCTATGCCACATCTTACAGAACTTTTTGTTTTATTGAAAACCCTCAAACAAAAATACATACACACAATAACCCCCTAAAACCGATTAACTTAAAAACAACACACAAATCTATGTACATCTTCAGATATTGAAGTTTTACCCTTCTAATTGGAACACATTTTCCAAATGGACAGCCACACACACAGACTTGAGCTAACATAAAAGAAAGGTTATTCATGCTAAGAAGCATGGTATAGCCTGTGGGTTTATTAAGTGTTTTCTGGTTTTGTCTTATCCTTATAGTTCTGTCAGCTGGGAAAATACTTGAAAGCTTTCAGAAAACATTTTTCCAAGCCATTACTCTTCATAAAATTGTCTGCTAGGGACATGAGAACCAGACAAAAAACTGTTTACTAGAAAAAAAGCCTTATAATATTCAGTATTCTTTTTCATTTACTTTTTCTTTTAAAACTTATCACTAGATTAAGCTAATGGCCTTAACCCAGTCATTCCCCTGTGCAAGAATGAGAAAAGAGCACACTCATTTTTCTTTTGTCACTCTCTTTTAACCAGATTTCTTTTTAAATTGCATTGCCTACATTTCTTAAAACTGAGCAAGGAGAAAGAGAGAAGAAGGAAGAAGGAAACAAAAATGAAAAAAAAAAACAAAACAAAAAAAAAAAAAAACAGGAGCACCTATTTACGTTAATATCCCCATTACACTTAAAAATAACTTAAAAAAATGTGTTTTATAACATGCAAAGAATATCATGCACTATTTAAATTGTAAGAAAAAATGTTAAGCTTGGTTAACTTTCTCCCTCCTCTTCCACTGTCCTGAGTATTTTTCTGAACATTAATGACATTAAAGTAGGGCATATGCTTTAGCGTCAGCTACAAGTTTAACAAAGTCTAAAAAAGTCCAATATTTCCAGATTTTCTTGCTTTGTCATGTTTCACAAATATAATTATTGTTTTATAATCCCACATTTGTCAGCTTTTATTTTCCAAGTCTTAATGACAAGAATTAAGTAGGACATGTGCTTCAGAGGGCTCCCTATTACGCTATTGCAGATGCAGGTTGTCGAATGTGTCTTTGTTAAACTGAAAAGTGCGAAAAGGCAAAATAGTGAAGCGGCTTTTCAGCTAATTCTTTCTCTGGGAAAGAATCTGTTTGGCCGCTTTCGGTACTTTACCTTTTCAGCACTGTAGTGCGATCTCAGAGTTGGTATATTTAAGCAGGGGGTGTGGGAGCAAAGTCCCCCACATTATGTAATGTTTAAAGTTGTTTTTTTTTTGTTTTGGAACAGCGATTTTTTCCCCTTGGACAAAAATCGCTGTTCTGAAGTTTCGACTTTGTAAACTTTCGCTTACATGGGGTCGATTATGTGTCATTCGCTCTTCTGAGCATGAGCTATCATAATATAGACACCTTTAGAGTCTCCTACAAGTTGAACAAAGTCCAATATTTCCAGATTTTCTTGTTCTATTCCTGTTCATCTATTTCTCCCAAGCCCTGTCTCTGCTTCATTTCCAATGTACTCTGAATTCTTCTAGTCAACTTGTGCTTTTTCCCCCCACTCAAGCATTTTTCATTGAAATAGTGGAAAATGTTTCACTGGCACAGTCTCTCTGTGGTCTTTATTACCAGAAGAACAAGAAGTAGAATCTCCTTCTGTTTCACAGGTCACTTTCTATTGGGCAACTTTTGTATCTCTTCCTTAGCATGTACTTTTTCTTATTATTCCTCCAAGAAAAATGTTTTGAAGATAGCTCGGTACAGGAGTTTTAATCTCACACCTGCTTCTTGACATTCCCTGCATAATTGGATAAATGTATTCCTCTTCTGCCTGGTGTACAATGAGTAGTCATTCTCCACAAACACTCTGCTGTCAGCTACCACTTTTAGTATTTTGTCCTCCTGCCACAATTTTGTACAGAATCCAGGTCTAGGTTATTTTCTCATAGCTAGGTTTGGAGGATACACATTATATGCCTTTTCAGTTGACAGCTCCTGTTGTGGAATACCAGTCCAGTTGCTTATTTGTGCTTTCATAAGATTAATACAGTCTGTTCCTTCCAGCTTCTCGGGTACAGCAGACAATCTCAGGTTTTCCCTACATGCTTTGTCCTCTAATTGTATTATTTTTTTGAAACATCTCTTCATGTGCAGTCTCATATTCAGCCAGTCTTTTCTTCATTTTGTCTTCTGAGTTTTGCAGTTTTATCACCTTATCTGAATATCTGTTAAAGCTTCTTCCGTTTTTTCCAGCCTTTTGTTTGTGTTGATAAACTGCATCAGTGTTTTGTTTATTTTAAAAAGGTCTATATGCAGTTGTCTTATATCTTCCTCTAGGTTAGTGGAAGTCATGTCTGAAGGTTGTATTGCTTTTTGCTGAACAACTGCAGAACTTTCCCCAGTCAATGTTTCTTCCTCACATTTTGTAGCTGATTTTTTTCCATGTCTTCTGTACTTCTTTATTTTTGGCATCCAGACAGTGCACTTACTAGCCAATTACTGAAATTTTCCCATAAACACAAGTCTACTGGCCTTCTCGAGTTTATGTTGTCACACTGGGGCAGCTAGAAAAAAAGCTGTTTTTCAGTGTGCAGCCATCTTGGAAGTCCTCAGGTTTGTGTTAAAATTTTGGTGAGGATACAAGATTTCTTTAATGGCTGACCAGAATTTTTAGGGTTGTGTTTACTAATGTTCTGAAAGTTGTGATAGTATAGTACTATTTTTTGCTTTCATTTATTTGCTTTTTAGCACAGTTGTAGAGCATTCTGAAGTTTGAGATATTGTGGTAATTTATTTTGGCCATTCTTTCTTATAATTTTATATTGATATAATACTAACAGACTAGCTAAATGTGGGACAATCCATACTTGCATTCAGTTTTCAACAACTTGCCTTTAAGCATGTAAATCTAAATATCACAACTAACTATTTTACCCAGCATTAAGCCCATGTTAGATTAAACATCGCCCATTAAACAAAAATTGTTTCACACACAAATTAACTATTTGCAATATGAATTGAAATCAGGAGTAAATTAGTGACCATATTGTTTTAATTTCTCGGCATTACCAATCTTAACACTTGGACCAGTGTTAAGCAAGGTTACTCACGTTAAGACACATGGTATAGCCTGTGCTATTAGTAAGTGCTTTTTGATTTAGTCTATTTTTATAGCTCTTCCAGCTGAGAAAACACTTGCATGCTTTCAATAAACACTTTCTCCAAGCCATTTCTCTTTATCAAATTGTCTTTTAGTGACATGCAAATGAGACACAAAACTGGTAAGGGTACCTTGTTTACCAGAAAAAAGCCCTTTTTTTTGTAGAACAGAAACATGCGGTGGGTCTAAAGAAATTCCACTAAGAGTCAGCACTTCAATTATGTATTCTGTGTTTTCCCCTTTTTGTTCCCCCTCTGTTTGCATTATGTTTGTTTCTTGGCTAAGCACTTTGTGGTGTCCTTATTTGCTCTGAAGGGTGCAATAAAATGGATCCAGGGAGCCAACAGATAACAGAGGGAAATGATCCTGAAGTGCATTACCACTTGTACTAGGAGCAACATTAAGAGAAACATTAGGCACACCTCCACATGAAGTTGCAGTGTCACAAGGCAAATCTAAAGTGGCAATGGTTTTTGCTACCCCTACTCTGTTGTATAGACATAACAGGAGTTTTTAAGGGATAAGTTGTCCCCCCAGAATAAGCTGCAAAATCCTTTCTATGCTTACCCTGTTTTCTCTGTACTATAGATGCTCTTAAATGATCAGCTTTGGCTGCAATATTTTATTTATTTTATTTTGTGTTTGTTAATCAGGAGGGTCCAACTTGATACATGTCCATTTTCAACGAAGGCCCAGGGAGAAAAGCTCCACATGTACAAAAAATAAGTGACAATATAGAGTCATGGTTACATTGAAGTTTAAAAATTTTAAAAATAAGTGATGATATATAGTCATGGTTACATTGTAATTTAACAGCATTGTAAGTTTATAGAATGAAATATATACACAAATCATTTAACAGCATTGTAAGTTTATAGAATGAAATATTTACACAGATTGATTTTAAGGATGACAAACAAGAGAAAGGGTGGTTAGTTAAGAAGTGAAGTTTTTAGAAATTACATGTAAAAGGGTTAAAACATAGCCTTAGAATGGCTAGGATAACAAGACCCCATCCTTATAATTATATCTTAATGGTTGTTGAGAAGTGTATGTAGTCTGGGTAGAGAAAGGTTTAGAAAGTTATACTTGTAGGTTCAGAAAGTTATTTTTATTGGGTGTTTCTCCTATGTGAGTTGTGCTTTTATTGGGTTAGTCTAGGTTTAGACATGGACATAGCCAATGCGTTTTTAGGTGTTTCTTTAGGGATATTTTGAATTGGGATAAGGAGGATGTAGTAATAAGATCTGTGGGGAGTACATTCCATTTTTTACCAGCAGAGTTGGAAAATAATGATTCTCCAGATGAGTTGTTGGCTTTGGCAGATTGTACTAGCATTCTGTTGGATGAGCGGAGGGATGCTAAGTTACTGTAGGGGGTGATACTATTTGTCAGAATGGGTGTACTGTTAGGTTGGTAGAGGATTTTATGAATAATTGAGTAAGTTATATTGGAGTTAATAGGGTAGTTCTAGCCAGTCTAGTGTTTGAAGATTTTGACAGTGATGGGTTCTGTAGGCTGAGCCTGTGGCAAATCTAGCTATATTTTTATAGCAGCTAGTAAATTTGTTAAGGTTCGACTTGCTGAGGTTTACAAAGATGGGAAAGGCATAGAGAAGGGTTGATAGGAAATGTGTTCCAGCTATAGCAGTTCTGGCAGATGGGGTTAGGAATTGTTTAATCCTGTACAAGGAGCCTAGTTTTTTGTTAACTGTTTTGATGGTTTTGTCTATATGAGCATCATACTTCAGATTATTATCGATGATTACACCAAGTAGTTTCGTGCAAGGTTCTGGAGAAATTATGGTGCCATGTTAGATGAGATTGTAATAAGTGGTAATGTGACCTTATGGGTAGGGGAGAAAAGTAGTCTAGTGGTTTTATTTGGGTTCAATAGGAGACGGCATTTCCCAACATCCTGAAATGCAATACCAGAATACAATATACTGAGAGAAAGAAAACTATGTGAACTTTTAATTTTAACATCAAGTTGTTCCATCTGAGTTCTATGACTTCTTTATAGCTTAGGTTCAAATCTAATAACATTTAATTTAAAGTCTGATCTATGCAATCATTACACAGATTCCTTCTCAGGTAAAAATGTTGGAAAATACCAACATGTATCACAATATACTTATAGGCTGATACTATTAGCAGATATGTTTTCATTGTTTAGATCATGTTACAGTATTCTTCTGAAATGTAACATCTACCTTATTTTGTCCAGGAAACATTTTTTTCTGAAAATTGTGTATATTCTTCTTCGTTGTGTTTTATTTCTATTACATCAGTAAGCCTAAATATGTGCATATATGTATCTGCCTTTAGCCAGTATTCTCTGGTATCTTAGCCTTCCAAATATGTTTTCCAAATTTGCTAGAGTATTCTAGTCTCCTGCTACCACCATGTATCCTTGGGAAAGACTAGAACTTAACACATAATATTATTATACCCTATAAACAATCTCTCACTATAAATCTTCCTTACCTGTCCTTCATTTGCCATTAGTCTTTATTCCTGTATGTTTTTGAATTAATATTGAGGCTTATTTCTTTCATTCTCCATCTATTCCAGCAAATAAATCCTCCTTCCTCCTTATTTATTTATTTTTTTTTTAAATAAAATGTTCATGTTCTTTATGATTCAGGTGCATTTCCTGTAAAAAAATTTATCTACATACTCCTATTGTAAATATAAATATGTAAATAATTTGCTCCTCCTATTTTCTAAAGATCCCAGTTTAAGTTATTTTATCTCTGTTACAATAATCACTACTTCAACTATGGTTGGTTTAGACTTTGTTTTCCATTTATAGTAATTGTTTTTTGGTAGCCACCAGAAGAAAACATAAGGCCTTACTATGTCTAGAAAATTCACAGCCTGTGTCCCAGCTGAAAAGAATCATTTCCTTAGTTACACCCATTTGCTCACCCAGAGTACTGTGTAGAGATTATTTTTTTTTAAATATGCGGACTCATTACACTCCCAAAATATGTTCCCACTTGTCTGTTTATTCCCAGTGACCCCTCCAGCATTAGCCATCTACCTAAGGAAAATGTTTGAAGTCTGCTTGGAGTAGAAAAGTATCTATGCAAACACTTCCAAGCAAAAAATCTAAACCTTCTAGACATTGTATAATTTGGAACTATACATATGTCTTTCCATTGTTCCCATGTAAATTGCTTATCCAGTTTCTCTTCCCATCTTTTTCAAACTTCTAAAGATTGATTCTTACATTTGTTGTGCAATATTTTATATGTCTTACTGATTATTCCCTTTTCAACAGCACGTTCTGTTCTAGATTCATGACTTTCACTTAGGGTTCACATATCCCTTTCTCCTTGCCTATACTTTTATATCCATCCCTGGCTTGAAAGGCAGTCTCTAGCCTGCAGTCCAAATATTTTCTCGGCCTCATCCCATTATATTACCTTCCTCTCTCTAGTTATTTTTTCCCAATACCTTGGTTCTTTTGCCATTTTTTCCATTAAATTATAGCCCCATATTGCGTATTCTCTGTACCCCTAATTTCAACCATTCCTATCAGCAAAATCTTCTTTCTCAATTCTTGAGTTGGCTTAATTCTTACTATACTTTCTGCTACTTTATGAATATAATATTACTTCTGTTATTCTCCTAAAGGATCTGCATCTGAAATTGGTTATGCATATGAAGCCTTAATTGTATAGCTCTAAAATATCCCATCAAATTACATAACCTACCACCTTGTTCTATTGGAAGAATCACCTTATCCCATTTGACACTTGCCTTCTTCCCACCCCAGATAATTTTTTTTAACTCTTTATTAAAAATTATTGTCCACAACTTCTTGTCTGGTTGATAAAAATATGCCCGACCTATATATAAAGCTAAAGGGACTAAAAACATTTTCACGACTTGTATGTTACTATCCATATCCATTACCAAGAGCTTCCATTTTGTCACTTTTTGTATTATCTTTTTAGTCTCTTCTAACATATCCTTAGCTGCCATAGCAGAAGTGTTTTAATCCACACTCCTGCATACTTCATGATAAGATGAAGTATGCAGGACTGTTTTATTCCACACTCCTGCATACTCCATCTTATCGTGTCCCCATAAATATTGGTATTGCTGAACTAATTCATGTGTAAGTGTTATCTTCATTAATTTTACATCCCCAAAAGACTTTGTCTCAAAATGTTCCACAACACTGAAATGTCCAATCCTGGATATATTGGGTGAAAAATAATATTTGCGAGTAAAGCCAACTTTTCTTGATTGCCATACCCATTACATCCTTGAATTACTGAGTCCCATACCCATTACATCCTTGAATTACTGAGTCCCTTGGTTTCTTTGTCAAAGGCTCTATATATAAAGCAAATATGTGGTTCTTCTGTTCAGACACAACTTACTGGAGAGGAACCCTTGCAATTTAATTATTTTGTCTGTTCCCGCATATATCCTGCTAAATAACTTTATTACTGTATTAGAGAATGCAAATGCTACCATTGTCCTACTCATAAAATCCCAGCATACTCTGTTGAATGCTTTCTCTGCAACAAAACTCATAACAACAGTGGTATTTTCTTATGTTATGCTTCCCTCTGGATTATCATTGTTCTTTTAATGTCAGATTTTTCCCATCCACAATACCACATTGATCCATATCTATCAATTGTGGCAACATATTTTCCATTCTTTTAGGTAGTATATACATAAACACTTTATAATCATGGTTTAAAATTGAAATGGGAGTATATGAAGCTGGGTCTGATGTGACTTTACTGTCCTTAGGTATGACAGCCACCACAGCTTTCTTCCAAGACATTGGCACTTCTCCCTCCTTTCACAGTACTGTTTAACACAACCTTCTGGATCTTTAACACTTTCTTTCACCTAGCTTCCAAACTTCCACAGGAATACCATCTGATCTTGTAGAATTTCCTGCAGGTTGATTATACATCACCATTTTTATCTCATCTCCTCCTATCTAAACTGTTAATTGTTGATCCTTATCTGCCTCTAAACTTGGCATACCTAAGTCTTCCTTACATGTATTTATTTATTTATTGACATTTGATTACTGGGAATGTCTGACTGGGTAGAAACCCATTTTCAGTAGAGGCCTGGGGAAAAAGCTCCAAATTATTAAAAAATATTTAGCCAACAATAATTTTACAATCTTCAAAAATAAAAAAATCTGCAGTTTAAATAATTATAACAATTAAACAATATAAAACATTGGTTAAGAAACAGCATTAGGTATATGACAATCATTTAATATTCAGAAAAATGTTAGACAGCTTGTAGAGAAAGTAATGGTTAAGTTCTAATACAAATAGGAATTGCAATATGAAGTGATGGAAAACATTCTTATGGTATGTTTAGAGAGAAAGTCAGGAAAGAGAATTAGAAAGCAGTAAGGAAGTAAGTGAAGAAGGGACAGTAAGCTGGTATAAGGAATGAAAAGGTGCTTGTTCACATTTAGGGATATAGTTTAACCTGGCTTTGAGCGTGATCAAAGCCAGATTTTAGCTAGTAAGTCTTTCAGAGTGGTTTTGAAAGATGGGAGGGAAAGTATAGACCTGATGGATACAGGTAAGGAGTTCCAGGCTTTAGCATCCTTGTATGAGTACAGACAATGCAGATTTGCTAGGTTTGTAGAAAGACAGGAGTTTTTGTTCACTGGATCTCAATGTCTGACTGGACAAACAGCCGTGTAGCATGTTTTTTAGTGCTGGACAAGCAGGTGGATGCTGAATAATTTTATAGATTGTAAGAAATTGTGTATATGTTAGTTCATGTGGAAGTTCATAGGTGTGTACTAGACTAATGGCCCTGGAGCCTTTACAAGCCTAGCCCATAGAAGTGTTCTGGCATTGTGCTGCCTGATGTTAGTTCCCAGTGCCTCTATCAAGTACAGCCACTGGAGTAAGCCCCGGGGTGAACTTTCTGTTTCCCATCCACTCATCAAGATTTCTCTTGAAGAGGGCCAGTGAGGTGCTCTGCTTGACATGTATGGGAAGTCTATTCCAGAGCATGGGCAGTCTCTGGGTTATGAGCCTGTCCCTCCAGCATGTTCTATTGATTATGGTAAGTAGGTTGAGGACTCTGGAGTGTGTGGTGCAGAGGGATTGGGATTTCTTTAGATGTAGCATTTCTAACAGAGCTGGGTCAGACAAGGCTTTGTAAGTCAAGCAGAGATCGCCTCATAGTAGATGATATGAAACTGAGTAAATATTCACCCCTGCCAAGTCTTGAACCCAGGACCTTGTCAACTACAGCACAGGGCATTAGCTCACTAGGCCACTCAGCAGTTTTCAGTGCTATTTAGTGGTGGGTTCTGAAAGGGGAATGTGCTTCAAATTTCGCAGCTTTGTTATAGCATTGTTCAAGTTTTTAATTTTTGTGAAGCCTGGAGGTTAGTAAGAATGGAAACACCATAAGGAAAGTGTGGGGAGGAGATAAGGAGTTGCAAGTGTAGTTTTAGTTGCGTCAGAATGTTTTTGGCTCTGTAAAGCATCCCTGGTTTTTGATGATTTTTCTTATGCAATTTTGTACATGTAAATGTAAGCTTGTCATCTACTATCACCTTTAATAGTTTGCTATGAGAAGTGACTTCAGTGGTTGTGTTATTGAGAGGGAGGACTTTAAATTTATTTTTTTCATGAGAGAGGGATTTAGGAGAAAAAGTAGTGGTTTGGTATTTTTTTTTTTTTTTTTGGGTGGAGATTGAGTTGTGAGTTACGAAGCCATGTTTCAGTGGTTGTTAAAGCTTCCTGAGTAAATTTTTGGAGGTGTGCCAGATGTGCAAATGAGAGCAGAATCATCTGTGTATTTTGTTAGGGTTGCCTGTTGTGCAGAAGTACAGAGGTTGTTGGTGAAAATGTTAAAAAGGAGGGGACCAAGGATACAACCTTGTGGTACATCGGTGGTGACTGGGAGGTAAGAAGAGGCCTTGGTGTGCCATTTTACTGACTGATTACTTATTGAACAGTAGCTTTTGAAACACTGAAGGGTGGGCTGTGAGAAACCTCTTGAGGACATATGAAGTAGAAGTTTGCTGTGACAAACTGTGTTGAAAGCTTTAGACAAGTCTAGAAATAAGGAAGAGACTAAGGTGGCATTATCTCTGGCTTTATTGACAGTATCTACATAGGTTAAAAGGGCAGTGCTAGTACTATGCGAAGGACAGAAGCCATGTTGTGTGGGGGTTAGGAGTTCTTCCTGCAGGAAATAGTCTAGCAATTGTTTTTGAATACATTTTGCTTTTATTTTGTTGAGGGGACATAAAACTGCTGTAGAGCTAAAGTTATTAATGTCTGTTAAATGTCCTTCTTTGTGCAGAGGGGATAATGTGTGATTTTTTTTCCAGACAGAGGGAACGTGGGCTTCCTGGATTGACTTATTTATGATGGATTGAGGCAGGATAGGTAATGCTGTTGGCTGCTATTTTTAGGTACTCACTTGGAAGGTTACCAGCTGAAGAAGAGCACAATTTGTTTGTTTAGGAGTAGTTTTATATAGGATATGGGCACAGGTTTGAAGGTGAAAGTGGATGTGGTGATATGTAGCTGTTGCACAGGTTTGGAATTAAATGTAGAGGAATCCTCTATTAGAGATGCTATACCATCTATAAAATAAAAGTTGAACTATATTGCAATTTTGAGTGGTGTTATCCTGAGAATGGTTTGGGTTGAATTTGTGACTGGGATGTAAGATTTCTTTAATGGATGTCCACATTCTTTTAGGGCTGTGTTTAGTGTCATGCTTAAAGTTCTTATGGTATATTTTTTTCCTTCATTTATTTGCTTTTTAATGCAATTGCAAAGCATCTAAAGATATTGTGGTGTTTTATATTTTTGTCATTCTCTCTATGCTTTTTTCTATCCTGCATTAGTATTCTACTCTTTTGGATAGCAAATTGCATTATTTGTTTTCAGTCTCTTCCTTCTAGGAGGTGCAAGTTTATTTAGGATACTTAGAAAAGTTGTATTGAATTGCATTACAGCATTATCTAAGGAGAGGATTTTTATGAAGTTCCAGTGAATAGATTATAGTGTAGTAATGAACATTTCTGGGTTAAACTTGGAAAGGTTATGTGTTGTTTTATACATATGCTATTTAACTGGATGTGCCAGCTGTCTAGAGGTATAGACTAGAAAATGATCACTTAGGGAGTCTGACATTGTACCTGTGGTAGAGTATTTGCTAGGGTCTGATACTAGGTTCCATTCTAATAGAGAATTTTATGTCTTGCTGTAATTTGTGGGGCTGTTAATTAGTAGTGTGAAACCATGTAAGTTCATGACAGATGTAGGGAAGTTAGAGTTTATGTCCAACCAATTGACATTCACATCACCTACTAATATTTTTCTTGTGGAAATGTTATGGACTTCTGATACAGGATATCTTCCAGTATAGCTGTATTGTCATCAGGAGGGATGTAAAGGACCATAATGCATATTTCTTTATAATTGTTTATTTTGAAGAAAACAATAAGAAGCTCTGCTGAACTGAATTTTGGTGTTGGTTTGCTATAAGGGGAAATGTGGTGGGTATTGGGAAGTAGTAAAGCAATAGCACCACCTTTCCTCTTTATACTGTCATCATAGATAATATTATAGCCAGGAGGTATAACTTCAGACACATTTATGATCAGATTATTTTAAGTTTCAGTTATAGTGAGAACATCAGGCTTATGTAATTTAGCAGTGTTATTTCATATGCTTCTAACATTTATTGCAGCAAAAATTAGATCACCAGGGTTGGGGACTGGCTGTTGCTGGGTTACAGAAGTGTGAGGGACAGAATTATCTTTGTGTTCATTGTGATAGGTGGGTCTAGGATTTTGGTGTATATCTCCTCCTAAAAGGTTTTTAGTATATTGGGGAGTTATGTATACTTGTTTTTGGCGAGGGTTCTTGCATTTAATTTTGTTTTGGTTTGAGTTGAAATGTAATTAATCAGCCTGTACTTGGAGTAAAGGTGAGGGGTCATATTAAATGGGGTTGGTGCAATGTGTGGAGAGTGTAAAGAGGAAGTATGAATAGGTGGTTGGGATGGAGTTGGAGAGATGTTGCAATTTATTGAGTCATGGTAGGATGAAAGATGGTATAGTAGGAGAAGAAGAGTAGAGGATAAGCTGAGGAGTAACATACTTAAGAACAGGAATCTGTATTTTATATATGTCAGGTAGTGGGGATGTAGCAACGAAGAAGGAAACAAGAAGTTGCAGGACATTAGGAGAATCAGTGATGGTGAATTCTGTAAGCTGGAAGAGGGATAGGTGAGGAGAGAAGCATTTTCTATAAAAAAAGAGAGGTAGGTTGTCCTGGTATATTCTCTGGAATTTAAGGGATAGAGGTGTATTAAAGGCTAGAGTATAATGATGTAGTCAAACTAAGAAGAAATGAGTGTTTGTTTGGGAAAGGAAAATATACAAAGTGGAATAGATAGGTACTATTAGGGAGGGTTATGATCATAAATAGATATAGTGCAAAGTAGTATGGGAGGGAGAAGGAGAATTGGGAATGGGGCTAAAACTTAGAGATAGGGGAGTAGGAAACAAGAAACAAAAGTGTATGTACAGAAGTAGTAAAGTCATTTGGGGAGGACTTTAGATTGAGTCACAAGTGATATGCGTATGTAGGAAGTATAACAGTAGACTAAGAGGGGTGTGGGTGAGAATTGGGGGGTAGGGCAGGGGAGCATAGTGGGCTTCCAACCCTCAGGTCAAATTATAGCTGAGAGCAATCAGTTGTCAATAACCAGAACAAAAAAAGTAACAAAGAGATGCAAGTAAAACAGGTTGTCTGTCATTTCCAGAGACTAAATAACTGGCATATGCAGTATAGTCGACCTGTCAGTCTAAAGGGGACAGTGGCCAACTTAGGAAGAAGTCATTAGAGTGTGCAGAGTATTTCACAGACCTTTTCAATCACAGAACAGGAGTGTATGTAACTGAAGGTAACATACAGCAAGGTTCTTCATGATAAATATGCTTAAATTAAACAATGACAAAATTTTCAGTAATCTTGTTAGGTGTAAGGCTCCTGCAATATTGAGGTCAGATGTAGTAGTGACCACAGGTTATTAAACAATGAAAAAAAATCTTAGTAATCTTGTAGGTGTAGAGCCTTGTGGCAGAGCTCCTGCAATATCATGGTCAGATGTCTTGACCGCAGGCTGTTAAGCAATGGCAAGATTCTTAGCAATCTTGTAGGTGTAGTGCCTTGTGGAACAGCTCCTGCTATATCAAGGCCAGATGTTGTGACTGCATTCTGTTTGTGTTCTTTCTTGATTTCCACATTCATCAAATTTCTGAAATATCTCTCATACCCTTACAGTTTTCTTTTGGTTATATACCCCTAGGTTTAAAGACAACCTGTTTTAGTTTCCGTTTCTTAAATCTTTATGCTAAAGGTTTTTGTACTCTGGAGTTATCAAAAACCAGTAGCATAACAGTCATCTTTCCCATGCATCATATTATCCAGATACTCTTTTATTTTCTATTTAACACTCTGCAGTTGTGCCTCTTTTTGCTCTGTGAGAGTCCTGTATTCTGCAACATTTTAATCTTTGCTAGCCCCTCTAAATACTCCCTATTACTTCTTAACCACATCCCTTTTTCTCTTATTTTTCCCTTATTTTAAACTCCATTTTCATTTTATCCCACTCACTGGCTATAACTTCAGAAGAAATTTCTATCTTCCCTAAATACCTCTCAAATGATTTCCACTAGCCATTCCTTAAATTCCTCTTTTTTAACACTTAGGTGTCTCATTTTGACTTCATTACCTGACATTTTATCTTAATGTTTATTGATGTACAATCTGAGATGGTTATTGGATGTGTGTTGAAGCTTTCAATTAAATGCAAATGTTCCTGTGAAATATAATTCTGTCTAGTTTAGCTAAGTTATTCTATCTTGAGGAATAATACGTAAATTCTCTCTGAGCTCCTACTACTGAATTCACATCTTCCTTACTAAATATTTTCATAAATTTCTTCAGAAATCTACCCTCCTATGTTATATTTCCCTTCTAGGTCTCTCAGATACATCCTCACTGTTGCAAATCAAATTCCATTCCTCACCTGTAAATAATATTCCCTGCTGAAAGCTAATTATTTCTCCAAAAATGTTCTTGATCTCTATCCAAAAAGCAGAAAAAAGAAACAGACAGCTAAAAGTCCACTTATTTATTGAAGTAGTAAATCCACATTAAGTGCTTTCGTCTTGTTAAAAAGACTTCATCAGAATGTGCAAGCATAGCAACTAATGCAGTATAAATAGGCTAACCTAACTAATTAATTGACTAATTACACATTTAAAACTAAAACTAAGTTTCTGCTATGATAAATGTAAACACCTTTATGAAACTTCCCTCAACAACAATGTACAAATAAATCTAATAAAACGTTAGTATATGCATTAATTTAAAAAGCTACACATAAAGTAAGACAAACCACTGTAAAATATTACAGATGAAAAAACATATAAACCAAACTACATGCAAAATACTACCTCAATGGAAAGGAGCTTCTGCCATATACTAAACCAATGGTCCTGCCAAATGTTAAAGGGCCCACATAGCTTTAAGTCTCAAAGCACTTCTAATGGACACCACATTATTTAGACCTGGAAAAACAGTAGAGTGACACCTGAGCTGCCATTTTAATTCCTTCAACTCAAACTTTCATGTACTGGTCCCCCTCTTGGACACAGGTTAACATGATCAATAATTGTGAATTTAAAAGGGTGGGTAGGGTTACAATTAATGTGCTTAAATAAAGCATTCTTGTCATTCCTTTTACTAATGCAATATTGGTGTTGGTAAATATGGTCCCTAAAAGCTCTTGTCTTGCCTATATAAAATCCTTCATAGCCCAGCACTTAGCCACATAAACAGTTCCCTTACTGCCGCAATAGTATTTATGTGATAGTTCAGTCTTCCCATAACCTTGCAATACCAGGCTAGTACCGTCAAAAATATATTCGCATTGCCTGCAATGACCACATTTGACCATTTCCCCCATTATCAACCCTCATGTGGGCCTCTCCAATAATATTTTGAGATTAAAGACTAAATTAGGTTAGACCAAGATAGTAGTCATGCCTTTGGTAAGGTCTTGGTACTGCATTTTAATTTACATTTTGACCAAATTAGGTCCATTATTGGAACATATTTACCATCGATGATGTCAACTTAAAGCAGGAGAAAAAATTATTGTGTACAAAAAGGACATTAGTCTCAATAGACTCCCCCTCACTTACTCTTTCCTACCAGTAATTTCCCTTCCAAATCTCTAAATATCTTATCTCTAAATATTCAAAGTATTGTAAATAAAGTAACAGACCTGCAATCCTCTATCTCTAACACATCTCCTCACATTCTTACCCTATCAGAAACTTGGCTGAAACCTCACATTCTTAACCCAGAAATCCTACCTCCAAATTATAAAATCTTTCACTCAGTACCAATAAACTGGGAGGAGGGGTTGCTGTCCTCTACTCTGAGCTACTTAACCTATCCCCTCTCTTCATCTCTGTTCCCTGCTTCTCACCTGCTGAAATACTCATCGTAAATTGTTACCTCAAGCCTCACAAAAAATTTGCCATAGTCTCTATATACATTCCCCCCTGGCAATAATATTCCCATCCTAGAGAACTTCCTGTCCTGGATTACACACCATATCCTTTATGAAACTATCATACTTGGAGACACTACTATAGACTGGACTAAACTGTTCCCCTCATCCCCTACATATAGTCTTAACCTTCATGGTTTTCATCAACACATCTCCACTCCTACTAGAATAAACAAAAACTCCTCATCCAGATCCATCCATGACTGGATCCTTACTTCAGTTCCTCACCTCTATCATAATTCTGGTATACTTCCCAACTCATTGAATGACCACTCTCCAACCTTCATACACAGGTTCACCCAATACTCATCTAAAGACCCTGCTTACAGAGTATGCCGGAACCTTACACACTTTGACCCAGACACTTTTAACTCCAAACTATATAGTATTAATTTGTCCTTCCTCTATCATCTCCATCTCAGTGAGGCAGTAAATTCTTTCAATAAAATTTCCTTGACACACTTGATTCTGTTGCTCCATCCAGAAAAATCAATACCCACTCAATCATACACAAAACAGATTCTTGCTGGAAAGCCTGGGTTAAAAACAAGTCCCCTCTTATTGCAGACATACAGAGAGTTCAGCAACCTGGCTAAAAAACTTGTCAACAAAGACAAGAACATTTTTTCCTCTAACTAAAGTAACCCACACAAAAAAAAACACAAAAATTCTGCACCATCATCAACAACCTACTCCACCCAGGTAACCCCACTTCTCCCAACCCCTTTCCAAACATCACTGCTTCTGAAACTGCCTCCCTCCTTAACAACTGTTTCACAGAAACTATTCAAAACCTCACACTTAATACACAAAACAGTATGTCTCACTCAACACCTCCACTATCCCATAACAAAACTCTCCACAATGCTTTTCCTTTCCAACCAGTCCCAATTACTATAATTAAATCTGTCCTTAACAAATTTAAACCCTGCTCACCCTCAGCGGACCGACTACCCCCTCATTTCCTAAAAATAGCTGCACAATGCATCGCTTACCCTGTCTCTATTCTTATTAATCATTCCATCTCAGAAGCCCTGGTCCCTGACATTTGGAGATCCTTCTTCCCAAAGGCAGCGACTCTACAGATCCTTCTAACTTTAGACCAATTGCTATCCTGTTCCCCTATCCAAAATGTATCCATGTTCATCTACTCAAACATCATCTTGATAACGATCTCCTCACTCATACCCAACACGGCTTTAGGCCCCACCATAACACTTCTACTGCAGTACTATAATCCAAATAATAGCTGAAGCCCGTGACAATAACCTCCTCATCTCCAGTCTTTTCCTCGATCTTTCAAAGGCCTTCAATACTGTCTCTCATTGTAAACTTATAACTAAACTCTCAGACCTAAATCTCTCGACTTCCTCCATCAACTAGTTCTCTAGCTGTCTTTCCAGCAGGCAGCAATCTGTCCGCTGGCAAACTCTCCTCTCTCCATTCCTCTCTGTTAATACTGAAGTTCCCCAAGGATCAGTTCTGGGCCTCCTCCTGTTTAATATATTCACTATTAAACTTCACTCTGCTACTAACCTCTCTACACTTCTACAGTACGCTGATGACTCCACCCTCATTACCTCTGCCCACAACATCCGTGATCTACTAGCTCTCACTCAACAAACCTTTTCTTCTATCAAAGCCTGGCTCTATGATAACCAAATCATATTACATCCAAAAAAAAAAAAACAAACAAACTCCTCCTCTTCCTCCCTTAAACACTTGTCCAGCACAAAACCTCTTTCTCTATATCCTCTCTCAACAACACTATTATTAAACCTGAACCCCATACTAAACTACTTGGAGTTATCAATGACAATGAATTAAAATTTGATATTTATATTCAACAAAGTATAAAAAAGACCCCCCAGAAACTTGGACTTCTCTTTAATAATCAAAAATTTCTGTCACCCTTCTCCAGGCCCTACTCCTACCCTGCCTTCTTTATGCTGCCCCTGTCCTTACTCATGTTCAAACATCTTTTATCACTAAACTAGAGCAAACTTGTAACAAAATTGCCAGATTTGCCACCAACCTTCTTTACAAATCTCAGCACTGTCTTGCCCTTAAGTTACTCCAATGGCCAGAATTTTCCAAACAGCTACTTATACCCCAGCTACATATTGCACACTCTATCCCATATGAACCCTCATCCTGTCCCTCCACCTCTAATTGAGTCTCCTTCTATAACCCCCTTGTCACCTCCTTACTGCCAGTAAACACCTCCTTCAGTTATACAAACCCAACAAAAACATTGGTAAGACCCTTTACAAATTCTCTGCAGCCCAAGTTTGGAACTCACTCCCTTTCAACATAAGAAGCATTCAGCATAAATACCTGTTTAAGAAAGAACTTAAACTTTCTCTCTTGAAGACTTGGTCATGCCCTTGTCAAACCCCCACTTGAGCTAGTATCTTCTCTTCTCATCGTATCTGCTTTTCCCTATCAGCTCTTTTTCCTCCTTGTACTTGCTCTACAAACTGTATTCATACTGTACTCAGTGTAATATACTCTAAACCTTTTAATTATTTGGCCTATGCTATATACTGTTCTCAAGTTTTGGAAATTGTACTTGTTAACTGTTATTTTACCTATGCATTGTACTGTTGTGCACAGATGTTTTGACTTGTAATAGATTTCTGTAACGCTACTTTAATACTTTGTAAATAGCATAATTACTTGCATTAATTCTGGAGCTTTTCTCCTTGAGTCTCCAGTGAAAATGGGCCCCTGGCTCAGTTAGACTAACCCGGTTAACAAATGTCAATAAATAAATAAATAAATAAACGTACAGTTTATATATATATATATATATATATATATATATATATATATATATATATATATATATACATACACACACACACACACACATAAACAAAATTGTTTTACAAGTTCCTTTTTTTTTTTTACTTTACTTTTAGTGTCCTTCTAAACATTAATGACAAAATGGGTATATGGTTTTTAGTCCACCCACAAGTTTAACAAAGTCACCAAAAGTCCATTATTTCTCAGCCACTTTTTCTTGCAAACAATATTTCACAAATGTGATTGATGCTTTATAATTTCACATTCATTCACTAATTTCTGTGTTGCTGGTCTTCCTGTTCATATTCATCTCCCAATATCATACTCTGGTTCAAGTCCAAGGTACTCCTAATTCTACTAGTTAACTCCTGTGCTTTTTTCTGTCTTAGGCATTCCTTTGAAACATTGGAAAAACCTTCACTGGCAAAGTCTCTCTGAGCTTTATTGTCAGCAGAATGAGAAGCAGAATCTCCCGTTTGCTGGCTCACTTTTTGTTGGGTAAAACTTTTGTATTTCCTCCGTAGCCTGTTCTGCATCAAAAAAAAAAAAAAAAGATTTTGATCCTCTCTGAAAAATGTTATGAAGACAACTAGATACAGAAGCTTGACTTTCACTCCTGCCTCTTGACATCCCCAGATTACTGAGATAAATGTGTTTCTCTTCTGCCTGGTGTATAGTGAATAATCATTTTCTGCAAATACTCTGATGTCTCCAATTTTCAATACTTTAATACTTTTCCCTTCCACAGTTTTGTCAGGATCTACTCCTGGTGGTATGATTGCATCTTTACTAATACAGGTCTTGGCTGCTTTATCATGATAGGTTTGGGGCCCTTTCAATTAACAAATCCTGCTATGGAATATCAGTTCAGTTGCTTATTTGTGCTTTCATAAAATTAATACAGTTTATTTCTTCCGGTGTCTCTGATACAGCAGAAAATCTCAGGTTTTCTGTGCATGCTCTGTCCACTAACTCTACCATTTTTAAATGTCTCTTTCTCAGGAGTGCCATAGCCTGCCTTTTCTTTATTTCAACATATGATTTTTGCAGTTTTGTGGAGTCTGCATGTCCTCCCTGTGGTCGAGTGGCGTTCAAAAGACATGCGTAAATGGGCATGCCTTCATTGAAGGTTGGGTGTCGAGCTGGTACTTTGGCATCGTAAAAATTAACTGCCAATCAGTAGCGGACCGGAGTTCCGCTGTGGTGTCCCCTAACCAGAAAAAGCTGAAAAAAGGATATCAGCTCATCTGAATAGCTAGTAACATCTTCTGTTTTTTCCATCCTTTTCTTATTTGTGTTGTACTTTTTCAATGTTTAATTTATTTTAATCAGCTCTTATTTTTTTCTTTTATTTAATCAGCTTATTTTTTCTTCTAAAATACTGGAATCCATCTCTTGTACCAAAGCTGGAGCTTGAACTGCTTTTTGCAGAATAGCTGTGTGATTCTTCCCACTCAGTGTTTTCTCTTCACCTTTTCCAGTTGATTTTCTTTCAGGTTCTCTAAATTTCTTCTTTGTTGGCATCCAGGCAATGTACTAAATAGCCCGTAACTGAATTTTATAAGCTGGTAGAGTTACTAGCTCTTATTATCTCAGTTTCTGTTTTCACACTGGGAGAGTTGTAATCAAGTTGTTGATCGGTGTGCAGCCAAGTTCATGTCCTAAGTTGCTTGCCCACACTGCTTTCAGTCTGCTTCTGAGTTTACACAGCTGCTCTTCCCTTTACTTCACCTTTTCTTTTCCATGTTAACTTTTTGGATGTTATAGACACTTTAGATTATAATTTCTGTTAACAATTTACAGCAGTCTGCTAATTCAAATTGTTCACTATTTTTTTTTTTGCTGCTTAAGCTACTGCGCCATCTTAGAACTCAGCAGTTTTATTAAAAAGTCTTGTGGGTGAAATGACATACTCATACACAGTTACTAAATACAATGCTTCAAAAGACTTTTGATGTGACAGTCTGATATTAAACTAAGCTAAAGACACATGGTGAAACTGGCTCGCTATTGAAATGTCAGCACTTTCTAATTCTGAGTGCAAAAAACAATGAAAAAAATGTAATTGCAGGGAGATGAATGAATATCAAGCATGGCTCTTCTTTTTTTCTGGGGACAAATGTCCAGATGTTCATTATAATTGGGCCATAAGCCATTTATAATGCAAACTCCATAATCTCCCCATCTATTTATCCAAACTATTTTAAACAGTTGTAATTAGTCTGATTGGTGGATATATAGAGGTAGTTTATTCCACTTACAAGTTAGTGTTTGTGAAAGATATCTAGATCTCAGTGTTGTCCTACATCTACAAACTTGCTTGAATCTGACAATTCTAAATTAAGAAAAATGTTTAACTCCTCACTTCTAAAAGCTTTATATGCTAAACACAATTTGCCTTACAAGTATCTATAGTTGATACAAAGCAATCATTGATCTTGTAATGTGGTACAATATGTATTGCCTCTAATTTCTGGGAGTGTTTTAGTAAACATTCGTTGAATACCTCTGAAAATAGAAAATCAATTATACTAAATAAATAGAATAACATATATTAAATAATTGGTTAAATATATAAAACTGTGTTAATTTTGAAATTGTTCTTAATTTCAAAATTCCTTATAATCATCCCCGCTACTCTAATTACTTTAGTCTTTATTATCTGAGCATGCTTTCAAAAACTTAAATTGTTGTTAACTTTTATTTATTCCTAATCCTTATATGCGATCAGGTTCTGTAATTCTAATTGTACCAGTTTAATAGGTATATATTAATATATATACTCTTCAAAAGTGCAAGACACCACTTTTTTTCCATGTTAACTTTCTTCCCATTTTGACCTAACCAAGCTGTAATCTGACACACATAATGATTTATACAGTCCAGATCCTCATAGAAAGAAATTATACAACTCATTTTTATGTCCAGATTTTAGCCAGCCATACCTTCTCATGTCTTGGAAACATAGAGAAATGAATATGAACAGCAGTGGGCCCAAAACAGAGCCTCAAGGGGCTTCCCTTCTTTCTTTGGCTCATTAAGAGGCATAATTTTTAAACATAGCCCTTTGCTGCCTTCCTTCCAGCCAATTAGCAATCCAGTGAATCAGATAATGATTGATTGATTGATAACTTTTGCACAGAACCAATAATAGCATAATGTAGGTTCATAGACTGCTAATGACCTGGGAGGCCTCTCTCAGCCTAGCCACGTTTTCTCGAAAGAATAATGATGTCCTGTATCCAAACAGGACTTTGAGGGCCAGGCATTTATAAGCTACTTCTGTCTATAAAAGACATGGGTGCCAGGCCCAGTGCAAATTTCCTATTCCTCATTGACTGGTCTAGGTTTCACTTAAATTGAGTAATAAACAAACTCAACTTCACATGGATGGGAAGCCTGTTCCATAGGAGAGCCAGTCTCTAGGACACTCATGTCTCTCCAGCATGATCTGTTTAAGTCACAGACAAAATTCAGGTACCTACATGTGGCATGTTATCAAATGCTTTTGATAAATCCATAGAAACCACAACTGCTAATAAACCTAAGTCTAATGCTCAGGACACTGACTCATAAAATGTTATCACATGCACCTTTTGTTTGGTACAAACTCTCCCTACACCTTATATAAACCAACTCTGAGTTTGCCATATATAAGAGGAAAGTGAATATTCTGAGAAATGGCCATCTTGGACTTATTACATATACTTCATTTTTTCCAACCATTCAGTCTCCTTATTTCACAACCTTCTAAATTCTAAAAGGTTACCAGTGAAACCAATGTCCAGAATATATGTGCACTAAGATGATATTACAAGAGAAGTAAAAACACATATTTCACAAAAAGGTATTTTTTTTCAACTGTAATACATCATTGCTAAAATTCCATAATCAGATATAAGGTTAGTTTCATAGCTGAGCTGCACTGAAATCACTAAAACCAGAAAAAAAATGGTATGAGGTGCATTTTGTACGTAAGTACCTTGTTACTGCTTGAAAGTTTATGAAATCCCAAAAGGAACTGACGTATAACCTTTTATACATAGGCATCAAACTCTGGGATCATACATCTTCAATTACTGCATTATATTCCATTTATGGGGGGGAGGCTTTGAATTAACTTCTGCTCAGTACACAGAATACAGTAACTTTCTAGAATACATCTTCACTGAGTTGTTGTTACATCAGAAGTAAAACATTCTGTATATTTACCAGAGTTATTTACAGTTGTGACATGGTACATATAAAATGCCATACTTTGGAGTATTTGAAATGATGGGGTTATATTTAGTACTGAATTATATTTACATATTTGCAAGAGTAGAGTAACATTCTTAGGTACATTCTCTAGATAGGTTTCATGCTGAAACTTTGAAGTGTGACTGATATACATCTAAGCACAAATGAAGTAGATCACAGGGCAGTTAAAGGCTCTACTCCCACAACATTCTGAATTCAGTGCATTAGAGTGTTGCATGATCAAGAATAACTCATTTCATTAAACTGCTATATTCACATTTTCAATTTCCCGGAAAGACTAATAATATCTTTAGTGCTGAAACCGGTTTCATGCTTTACAGTAGCACTGTCACCAGCTAAACATACACAAGATTACCATTTGCTGCTCCACACTTATTTACAATTTAGCCAAACAAAATACAACTGAGAGTACTTGAGTTGTTGAGTAATGCAGTTTCAGAAATTAAATAAAAGACAAGGTGCAATTTTACACAGAGGAAATAGAAAACTAAGAATTTCAACAGATTGATGACTTGTTGAAAAGTAGCTAACAGATTGATGACTTGTTGAAAAGTAGCTAACCTTAGCAATCACTGCGTAGTACTATTTTGGCTTGCAAAATACTACAGGCAAAGCAGAAATAAAATCAAACTCACAGATGTTGAGAGGCAGTTGTGACATAACAAGTACTTAATAGCTATCAGACTGCTTCTGCGTCTTGGCTTTTCACTCAGAATTCAACTGAACCAATGATCTTTCTGGATACATTTACGATGTAATGCTGTGCAGAAGGTAACAAGCAGCAGTTAATCCAGCCCTGGTAGTCTGAGAGGATAATGTGTATGTCTACATGTATACTGCCACAGAAGTCATCTCTGTTTTATCATTTAGCGCTGTTAAAGTCTAACTGCCCTTTCCAGTGGAAAATAAACTGCAGTTTTACATTTTTAATGTTGCTTTCAGAACTTGTCTTCAGCTTGGAAATAATACGATATCCTGTAGTGTTCTTTGTTTTATTCACACCATTTTGTATCGTTTTGATCTACTACAGGAACTTGATCAAGGTCTGCTTGAGTCCCAATAACTCACTGAAGATCGTGTGAAAATGTTGTACAGGTTTGAACACTTATACACAGTCCCAACACTTTTCCACCTATGTAGACATCAAACTAGTGTTTTCTGAAACACCCCCAGGAAACAAAGCTTGAGTAGTGTGTATTCTTTTGTGCACTGTACAATTCCTTCTTTTAAAAGATTCTTTTGCATTTTTTGGCAAAAAAGAGTAGCCTAGTATGAGCCTATTAACCTATGAACATCTGGACAAAGGAAGGAGGACAAGGAGACCTGGTGGTGGAATGAGGAAGTACAGGAGAGTATACTGAGGAAGAGGCTGGCTTAGAAGAAGTAGGATTGTCAAAGAGATGAAGAAAGTAGACATGAGTACAAGGAGATGAGATGCATGGCAAAGAGAGAGGTAGCTAAGGGTAAGGCATATGGAGAGTTGTATGAGAGATTGGACATTAAAGAGGGAGAAAAGGACCTGTACCAATTGGCTAGACAGAGGGACAGAGCTGGGAAAGATGTGCAGCAGGTAAGGGTGATAAAGGATAGTGAGGGAAACCTACTCACAAGTGAGGAGAGTGTGTTGAGGAGATAGAGAGTACTTTGAAGGGCTGATGAATGAAGAGAATGAGAGAGAGAGAAGGTTGGATGATGTGGGGATAGTGAATCAGGAAGTGAAACAAATTAGCAAGGAGGAAGTAAGGACAGCTATGAAGAGGATGAAGAATGGAAAGGCTGTTGGCTCAAATGACATACCAGTGGAAGCATGGAGGTGCTTAGGTGAAATGGTAGTGGAATTTTTAACTAGATTGTTTAATGCAATTTTGGAAAGTCAGAGGATGTCTAAGGAGTGGAGAAAAAGTGTTTTGGTACCTATCTTTAAGAATAAGGGTGATGTGCAGAGCTGCAGTAACTACAGAGGGATAAAAATTGATCAGTCACAGCTTGAAGTTATGGGAAAGAGTAGTGGAAGCTAGGTTAAGAAGGGAGGTGATAATTAGTGATCAGCAGTATGGTTTCATGCAGGAAAGAGCACTACAGATACAATATTTGCTCTGAGACTGTTGTTGAAGAAATACAGAGAAGGTCAGAAGGAGTTGCATTGTGTCTTTGTGGACTTAGAGAAAGCATATGACAGGGTGCCTAGAGAGGAGTTGTGTTATTGTATGGGGAATTCGGGAGTGGCAGAGAAGTATGTAAGAGTGGTACAGGATATGTACGAGGGTAGTGTGACATTGGTGAGGACTGCGGTGGTAGTGACAGATACGTTTTAGGTGGAGGTGGGATTACATCAAGGATCAGCTCTGAGCCCATTCTTATTTGCAGTGGTGATGGACGGGTTGACAGATGAGATCAGACAGGAGGCCCCGTGGACTATGATGTTTGCAGATGACATTGTGATATGTAGTGAGAGTAGGGACCAGGTTGAGGAGACCTTGGAGAGGAGGAGATATCCTTTAGAGAGGAGAGGAATGAAGGTCAGCAGGGCTAAAACAGAATATATGTGTGTAAATGTGAGGGAGGGTAGAGGAATGGTGAGGATGCAGGGAGTTGAGTTGGTAAAGGTGGATGCGTTTAAGTACTTGGGATCTACAGCTCAGAGTAACGGTGAGAGTGGAAGAGAGGTGAATAAGAGAGAGCAGGCAGGGTGGAATGGATGGAGAAGAGTGTCAGGAGTGATTTGTGACAGACGAGTACCAGTAAGAGTGAAAGGGAAGGTCTACAAGAGGGTAGTGAGACCAGCTATGTTATATGGGTTGGAGACAGTGGCATTAATAAAAAGGCAGGAGTCAGAGCTGGATGTGGCAGAGCTAAAGATGTAAAGATTTTCACTGGGTGTGACTAGAATGGACATGATTAGGAATCAGTATATTAGAGGGTCAGCTCAGGTTGGACAGTTTGGAGACAAAGCCAGAGAGGTGAGATTGCATTGGTTTGGACATGTGCTGCGGAGGGATGCTGGGTATATTGGGGAAAGGATGCTAAGGATGGAGCTGCCAGGTAAGAGGAAAAGAGTAAGGCCTAAGATAAGGTTTATGGATGTGGTGAGAGAGGACATGCAGGCGGTTGGTGTGAAAGAGCATGATGCAGAGGACAAGAAGAAATGGAAACAGATGATACGCTGTGGTGACCTCTAACGGGAACAGCCGAATGAAGATGATGATGTATGGGTGTATATATATATATATGTATATGTATATATATATATATATATCTGTATATATGTATATCTATATATGTATATATATACATATATATATATATATGTATATATATGTATGTATATATATATATATATATATATATATATATATATATGTATATATATATATGTATGTATTTGTATGTATATATATATATATATAGATGTATGTGTGTATATATATATATATATATATATATATATATATATATGTATGTATTTGTGTATATATATATATCTGTATATATATATATATATATATATATATATATGTGTGTGTGTGTGTGTGTGTGTGTGTGTGTGTATATATATATATATATATATATATATATATATATATATATATATATATATATATACATACATAGTGGTTCATAGGTATGTACTAGTCTATTGGCCCTTTGACCTATATAAGCCTAGCCAAAAAGGTACCCTTGCTTTCGCCACCCAAGAAAATTATTTTCCTGTGCCCCTGTCGAGCAGAGCCACAGAAGTGATCCCCGGGGTGAATTTCCTATTTCCCATCCAATCATCAAGATTTTGTTTAATGAGTGCTAATGAGGAGCTCTGTTTAACATAGATAGGTAGTCTGTTCCAGAGTATGGAAAGTCTCTGGGACAGGAATCTGTCCCTCCATTATGTTCTGTTTATTGTGGTGACAAGGTTTAGGTCCCTACAGAGTGTATCTCAGAGGGATCGGGATTTCTTTGAGTGAAGCATGTCCGACAGCTCTGGGTTTGACATAGCTTTGTATGTTAGGCAGAGATCGCCTCTGAGTAGGTGATATGCGATTGAGTAAAGCTGGAGTTTTTTGAGACGGTCTGCATAGGGCATCTGTTTGAGGCCAGTAATCCTCTTTGAGGTATTTCTGTGGCCTTTACAGTTGTTGTAGATGTCTTGTGAGGTACATACCAAAAGGGGCGTTGTACTCTATAATAGGTCTAATGTGTGATGAGTAGAGGGGAATAATGACCTCTTTTTCCTGGATGAGAAACCTTTTGTGATGAGGTGTGCCATGTAGGATTTCCTGTCTACTGTGGCAATGTGATTATCAAAGGAGAGACTACTGTCCACCTGTGTCCCAAGGTCTCTTATCACACTTTCGGTGTTAAGTAGACTACCACCTATGTGGTAGCTCATGGGTACAGAGTTTTTACCAAAGGGGATGACAATGCACTTTTTGGCATTGAGCTTGAGGCCATAGCTTTGACACCAGGCATCTGTCTCAATGAGGCCCTTTTGTAGGATGTCCACATCGTTAGGAGATTTGATTATGGCTCCTAGTTTGCAGTCATCTGCGAACTTTGTTAGCCAAAGACCTTCTGTGTTAGCCTGTACTTCAAAGAAGTAGATGCCAAACAGGAGAGAACCTAGGACAGAACCCTGTGGTACTCCACTTGTCACTGGTCTGAAGGTGGATTTGGAGTCTGCTACTTTCACAGTGTGGGTTCGGTCAGTGAGCCAGTTGGCAACCCATCTTGTGACATAGGGATTTATACCTAGTTTAGTGACTTTATCTATAATTCCAGAGTGGGGGATGGTGTCGAAAGCCTTGGTGAGATCTAGATAGGCTGTGTGTACCACCTTACCCTCATCTATAGCTTTGGTGACCGCTTTAAAGAAGTCTATATATATCTATATCTATATCTATATCTATATATATATATATATATATAGATATATATATATATATATATATATATATATGTGTGTGTGTGTGTGTGTGTGTGTGTGTGTATATATATATACGTGTGTGTGTGTGTGTGTGTGTGTGTGTGTGTGTGTGTGTGTGTGTATATATATATATATATATATATATATATGTATGTGTGTGTGTATGCATATATATATATATATATATATATATATATATATATACATATATTTAGTTTGCTTAGAATTAAGTGAAGTGCTTTGTGTGTGTGTGTATATATATATATATATATATATATATATATATATATATATAAAAAATACAATTTTTTGTGTTTTGACAACGAGTTTTGCAGACACAAAGTGGTGTAGGAATGAGGGCAGTGTGTGTCCCTATTTTTGAAAATCTTATTATGTGGTGGTGGGAACAAAATATTGTATTTTGTGCAGAGTTTCAGAATTGTTGGTTTCATTATGCACGTTTTCTTGATGATGTGTGTTAATTTGGAAAGAAGGGGAAGAGCGGTTGTTAGAATTTGTTAAGTTTATTAACAGCTCTACACCATTTCTTAAATTTACACTCAAGAAATACAGTGCATTTTTTGGATTTTTGCATATACAGGTGTGAAGGAAGATTTCATAGGTTCATAGGTTCATACTAGGCTATCTGTCCTAGGGCATTTATAAGCCTAGCCAGAGTGTGTTTGGCTTTCACCACCCATTTTAAATTAATTTTGCTATGCCCTTTTTCGAGGTTAGTATACTGTGCCTCTGTCTAACAGTGACACAGAAGTGATACCCTGGGTAAACCTACGATCTCCCATCCACTCATCAAGATTCCACTTGAAGAGAGTCAATGAGGGACTCTGCCATTAATTCCGGGTTGGACATGGCTTTATACGTCAGGCACAGATCGCCTCTGAGCAGGTGGTATGCCATTTTAACCGGGCAGCATAGGTTCATACTAGGCTATCTGTCCTAGGGCATTTATAAGCCTAGCCAGAGTGTGTGTGGCTTTCACCACCCCTTAGGATGAGAATACTATATCCATTAGTTTGCTGTGCCTCTGTCCAGCAGTGACACAGAGATGATTCCCGGGGTAAACCTACGATCTCCCAACCACTCGTCAAGATTTCTCTTGAACAGAGTCAGTGAGGGGCTCTGCCTCACATGGACTGGGATTCTGTTCCATAGTGTAGGGAGTCTCTGGGTGATGAATCTGTCCCTCCAGCACGTCCTATTTATATCCGTGTTGAGGTTTAAGTCTCTTGCTCTCGTGGCTCTGGTGGATTTGGATTTTTGAGGTGGAGCATGTCCATTAATTCCGGGTTGGACATGGCCTTGTATGTCAGGCACAGATCACCTCTGAGCAGACGGTATGCGACTGAATAGTGCTGGAGTTTCTTCAGTCGGGCATCGTATGACATATGTTTGAGCCCCTTTATCCTTTTGGTGAGGAACTTTTGGGGTCTTTCCAACTGCTGCAGGTGTCGGGTAAGGTACATTCGAATGGGGCGTTGTACTCAATCATTGGTCTGATAAGTGAAGAGCACAGGGGTACAATGACCTCTCCTGATCTGGATGTGAATCCCTTCATGATCAGGTGGGCAATGTAGAAGGTCTTCCTAACCACTTTGGCAATGTGAGTGTCAAAAAAGAGGTTACTGTCAACTTGGGTCCCCAGGTCCCTGATAACTTCTTCCGTGTTTAATGGATTACCACCTATGTGGTAATTAGGGGTTACCTTGTTTTTCCCAAAGGGTATGGCTATACATTTTTTGGCATTTAGCTTAAGGCCATGGCTCTGGCACCAGTTATCCATTTGTGAAATATCAAACTGAGCAAGCCAGAAAATACTCCCCAAAACTGTAGAAGCACGAAATAGTGCTAAATGAAACCAAACAGCATCAAGGAAATAATAAATGCAGTACTCCAAAAGGTAGTTGGTACTAATCCAAACAGAATTTATTAAAGCGCTTTTCGTCTGCTGCTAATGGCAAACTTCTTCAGAATAAAAAACAAGTTCAATCAAAGCCATTTTATACAAGTCACATGGTTAATTAATAACCTAATTAAATGCTCATTAAGTTTTAAAAAAACAGTGCTAAAAAAGTGCCAGAAAAAAAGATAAAAAGTTTAAGTATAAAAAATGTAACCATAAAAATGTAAAAATGTGTATAAGAATTCAACAATGAATAGTACATTGTAATAAAAATGTATCTATGTAAAATAAACATTTGGTTTTTACTTCTTATAGTATATAATCAGTAAATTACAACATAACTAAACAGATATGTTTATTCTTAGGCTAGAGTGTTACACAGTGTATATCAGTCTATCTCTTAAGGCTTAACATACTGAGGAGACTGCCTATAGAGCAAGCCTCATTCAGACCAGGTGGGTGGTAGGATTCCAACCTAATTTGCCAGTAAAGCTCCAAAACTAAAAGTTTTACTGCAAATGCACCCCCTCTGTTATCATTGCAAACTTGGTCAATTCCTATGAATTTGAATAGGTGGTTTGGATGTTCTGAAACATGTTTGGCCAGTGCATTAGTAAGCTTACCCACACCTAACGTAATTCAAGGAGCATCCACAGAACTGATCAATGTTTCAAATAACATCTCGGGACCTGATATTAATATTAATGATAAAGCTGACCGTTTCCCGTTTGACACAACCAACTCAGGAGCTGAACAGCGACTAACGTACACTATTAACAACAAACCTACCTCTGATGTTTGCAACGTGACGTACGACATAGAGTTAGGTTGTGCTAGTAAACCTAGGCAGAGGAGAAGTCCAGCCGACGTTGAACCACACTTTCTTTGGCAGAGGAGAAATCCAGCCGACGTGGAACTACAACATTTTGAAGAACTTTCAACAACTGGAATTAACACTATTATACCAGCGACACGACATCAAAGGAAGACTAATTCAAACCAAACGGACGCCTTTTCAGCTAACCTAGTCAATGCTAGAGATAATGAAGGGAATATTGAAGCACAGCCTTCTAGTAGCATGGCTACAACAGTGCGAGTAAGTACCAACGAGCCTGTTTTGTTGAGTACAAATAACAACAACAATGTACCTAACTTTTTAAATTGGATTAATATTAACCCATCATTCAGTCAAGAAAAATCGTCTACTAATGTTCAGCATGACAATTACAATACTGGCACAGACATTCAGAATAAACTGAAACAATTAGACAGTATTTTACTTAAAATAAAAAAATTGAAATTAGAAATTGTTTACTTTAACGAATGTTTAACCAGGAAAATTGTACCTAAAGGGTTAAGGTATTACCAGTACCCCACAGGTCTTATTGCAAATTCTGAATTTCATCTTGATTTATGTAGCATGTATGATAGACACGGTTTTGAAATGTTGGAAATTATGAGTAAGCATTATGGAGTTCAAATAGACCAACTCAATGTAGAAGCAACAGCATTAGATAAATCAATTAAAACTGATGTAAGTTTTGAAAGTCATAGATTTGAATATAGTAAACTGTTTAGCAACATAGACGAACACTTGGTCAAATTGCAAGCAGTGAAAGCAAAAAAACTGGACAGGGACATCAAGGCGTACAGAGAAGGGACAGCGTATCCCAAACCTGCACCTAGTCAGACATGGAGAGGGAATGTGACTACAAGTAATAATTGACACATACGTATCCACACCCATGCCAACACAGCCTCCTCTAACACAGCCCCCGCTGACTTACCCCTTTTACATACTGACGAGAGCGACAATGGAAACGTAATTCAGAGTAAGGAGAGAGTTGAGCCCCCCTATGAATTACGTAGGAGTGAGAGATTACAGAATAAGAACAACACAGACAGTCACTACAACAATAATGGTCAAGCTAATTTTTTAGGAGCAAGACCCAAAGAACAGCGTCAACGTCAGAATTACTCCCACCCATCCAGGAACAGTCGTTAACCGACATTTTGGGTTTATTTAACAACTTAGAAACTGTAGTAAATACAGAGGAGGTAGAACCAAGTGTAGAGATTATTCAACCAGTACCTAATATTACCACTAACTCTTTAGGAGATTTTAATGTTTATAATTTCTCCAGAGTTGACATTTCCACTGACATGGCAGACTTAATGGCTAAAGGTTTTACATATGTCCCACAAAACCATATGGACTTAGTTAAAGCCATCATTGACGTCAAAACTTTTACACGCAAGTTGAACTTCAAACTCATGATGGGAGGAGGAGAATTTTTGGGAGTTAATAATAGGTTGCATATCCCTAGCACCTACAATCCTCCATTACACCCACTCCTAGCCATGTTTGAACTAATATGCGAACTTGACATCCGGAGGTATATTAAGAATCGGAGAAATACGTTCACACACACCAACAGTGAAGAAATAGAAAACATCCGTACCTTACTTATGAACAATCTACGTATATGTAAACCAGATAAAGGTGGAGGGGTCGTGATTTTCGACAATAGTGATTACATGGACCGTATGGCAGCAATTCTGGACACTTCTTCCTACGTTGTGAGTTCAAAAAATGAAATCAATCATGCTTACAAAGTAATAAAAGACCATCTGGAAGAGATGTTTATAGAAGGAAGGATAAACCAAGACCAGTACAAATATATGACCACCTTACACCCGAGGATACCGTATTTATTTGGAATACCTAAAATTCACAAGAACATCATTGATCCTCCCATGCGTCCACTTATTGACAGCCGTGGATCACCCACTTACGCATGTGCTAAAGTAGTAGATCATATTCTGAGTAAATACATTCCCCTTGAGTCTCAGATATGCAAAGACTCTTGGTCTTTCCTTTCTAAAATCAATGAACTAAGATTTAACCAACAACATAACATGCTTACAATAGATGTGAAAGATCTTTATAGTTGCATTCCTCAAGAAATAGCCATTGAATGGGTAAGTGACAGGTTAAAAGCAAGAGGGGCTAAGGGGCATGACATTTCTCTTGTAATTGAATTGCTAGACTTAACACTCACCAGGAACTACTTCATGTTTGGTGACAACCATTACCTGCAGACAACGGGAGTTGGTATGGGCTCACCCTATGGAGCCAGTGTGGCCAATTTGGTCATGGCCCAGTGGGAACACCTACACATTCTTAACAACCCCAGGTTTTCGGACTTAATAATATTTTACACCAGGTATTTGGATGACATCTTTGTCCTCTTTAACGGAACTGAAGCAGAAGCTACTACATTCATGGAGTTTTTGAATGATTCTACTGATTTTCTAGCATTTACTTCTACTTTTAGAAGCAATGAAATAGCGTACCTTGATATCCTCCTATCTAAAGATAAGAACATGGCTTGTTACACATCAAAGATATATAGGAAACCGCTTTACTCTAACACCTTCCTTCACTTCACAAGTTGCCACCCTTACAAACAGAAACGTGCTGTGGTGAAGGGGCAGCTTGTTAGAGCAGCCAGAATCAGCAGCAAAGATGAAGATTTTACAGTTGAATGTAACACACTTAAAACCATGTTTTTAAGTAGAGGGTATCCTATTCAGTTAATTGATGAATTAACACAAGAGATTAACATGAAAAGGAACAACAAGTTATTTGTGCCACTACTTAAAGTTAGAGTAGAAGAGAACAAGGCTCATTGTACAATGACTAATGACGACAGTGTACAAGTTGACACTAATAGGATGGATTTGATTGACACTCCTAGATTTATTACTACGTTTACAGTGGACAGTAATTTTTTGTGGTCTACCATTCTTAAGAATTGGCAAGTGTTTGGTGTAGATTCAACTGTATCCACCAAATTAGGTGCTTCACCTTTGGTAACTTACAAAAAAGGGAGGAATTTAAAATCCTGGTTTGAAACTAAACATTCGCCAGTTAGAACACCTGGGATGTTTAGATGCCACAACTGCAACTACTGTAGATGCATCACAGAATCAAATAGATTCAATATTGATAGGAGTGAATATAAATTAAAACACAGGTTCACATGCAATTCTAAAATGTTAGTATACTTAGCCCAATGTCAAAACTGTACTGCCCATTATGTTGGCAAAACTGAACGTAAACTCAAGGAAAGAATTTATGAACACCAGTACGCCATCAGGAAATGTAAGCTTACTAATGCACTGGCCAAACATGTTTCAGAACATCCAAACCACCTATTCAAATTCATAGGAATTGACCAAGTTTGCAATGATAACAGAGGGGGTGCATTTGCAGTAAAACTTTTAGTTTTGGAGCTTTACTGGCAAATTAGGTTGGAATCCTACCACCCACCTGGTCTGAATGAGGCTTGCTCTATAGGCAGTCTCCTCAGTATGTTAAGTCTTAAGAGATAGACTGATATACACTGTGTAACACTCTAGCCTAAGAATAAACATATCTGTTTAGTTATGTTGTAATTTACTGATTATATACTATAAGAAGTAAAAACCAAATGTTTATTTTACATAGATACATTTTTATTACAATGTACTATTCATTGTTGAATTCTTATACACATTTTTACATTTTTATGGTTACATTTTTTATACTTAAACTTTTTATCTTTTTTTCTGGCACTTTTTTAGCACTGTTTTTTTAAAACTTAATGAGCATTTAATTAGGTTATTAATTAACCATGTGACTTGTATAAAATGGCTTTGATTGAACTTGTTTTTTATTCTGAAGAAGTTTGCCATTAGCAGCAGACGAAAAGCGCTTTAATAAATTCTGTTTGGATTAGTACCAACTACCTTTTGGAGTACTGCATTTATTATTTCCTTGATGCTGTTTGGTTTCATTTAGCACTATTTCGTGCTTCTACAGTTTTGGGGAGTATTTTCTGGCTTGCTCAGTTTGATATTTCACAGTTGGTGTTCAAACCAGTTATCCATTTCTATGAGACCTCTCTGGAGGATGTCTGTGTCTGATGGAGTGTCAATTATGGTGCCCAGTTTGCAGTCATCTGCAAATTTTGTCAGCCACAATCCCCCTATGTTTGCCTGCACTTCAGAAAAATAAATGCCGAACAAGAGGGGGCCCAGGACTGAGCCCTGTGGGACACCGCTCGTGACCGGCTTAGAGTCTGACATGGCACCAGCAACTCTAACCCTGTGTGTTCTGTCCTTGAGCCAGTTTGCAACCCATCTTGTGACATATGGGTTTACATCTAAGCTTGGCATCTGTTTGCGCCCTTTGATCCTCTTGGTGAGGTACTTTTGGGGTCTTTCCAGTTGCTGCAGGTGTCTGGTAAGGTACATCCCAAAAGGGGCATTGTACTCAATTATGGGCCTGATGAGGGATGTGTAAAGAAGCACGATGACCTCCCCTGATCTAGATGTGAATCCCTTCATGATTAGGTGGGCTATATAAAATGTTTTTTTAACCACTTTGGCCACTTGGTTGTCAAATGAGAGATTGCTATCAGCTTGGGTCCCCAGGTCCCTAATTACTTTTTCTGTACTTAATGGATTACCACCTATGTGATAATTTGTGGGCACTTTGTTTTTGCCAAAGGGGATGACTATACACTTTTTGGCATTTAGCTTGAGGCCATGGCTCTGGCACCAGTTGTCTGTTTCTATGAGGCCCTTTTGGAGGATGCTTGTGTTGGCTGGAGTGTTGCTTATGGCGCCCAGTTTGCAGTCATCTGCAAACTTGGTCAGCCACAGTCCTTCCGTGTTGGCCTGTACCTCCGAGAAATATATACCGAACAAGAGAGGTCCCAGGACTGAGCCTTGTGGGACGCCATTTGTAACTGGTTTGGAGTCTGACATGGCTCCAGCAATTCTAACCATGAGGGTTCTGTCCTTGAGCCAGTTTGCAACCCATCTAGTGACATAGGGGTTTATATTTAAGCTGGTGAGCTTATCTATAATGCCCGAGTGGGGTATTGTATCGAAGGCTTTTGTGAGGTCCAGGTAGGCTGTGTGGACCACCTTCCCCTCGTCAATGGCCTTAGTGACTGTTTCAAAGAAATCAACCAGGTTTAAGAGGCAGGATCTGGCCTTAACAAAGCCAAACTGGGTAGGATCCAGTGTCTGTAGGTCCCCAATATCTTTCTTTATGAGGTCCATGATGATCCTTTCCATAGCTTTGCAGACCAAGCTAGTCAGGCTTATGGGGCGATAGTTTCCAGGATCTGTTGAGGCACCACCTTTGTGGAGAGGGACCACTGTTGTTGTACGCCACTCTTTGGGTACATATCCTGTAGTAAGGCTGAGATTGAACAGTAGTTTTATGTTTGGGTTTAGCTCTTCTTGGAGTTCATGTAGGATGCAGCCCGGGACACCATCTGGTCCCATTGATGCTGTGTTTTTTACTTTGGAGAGGGCAGCTCTTACCTGAGCATCTGAGATGTCAGGAGGGCAGCACTCTGCTGGGATAGATAGTTGCTCTTTTGGTGGGGGGAGAAGTATGCGCTGAACCTTTCAGCTAGGATGTTGGCAATGTCTGTGGGTTTGATGTATTTTTTGTCATTTTGGACTAATTCTGAGCATATCTGGGAATTCCCACCCAGGTTCCTAACATAACTAAAGAAAGCCTTGTGATTATCCTTAGTGTCTTGTGCAATTTTTCTCTCAAAGCTGGCCTTAGACGATTTTATGAGTGCCCATAGTTTTTTGCTAATACTGATCAGAGATGCCTTCCCTTTTTGGGATTTTGCTCTATCATGTAGTAGTTTCCTCCTTTTATTGTATAGTTTGTTTATGGCTGGGGTCCACCAGACAGGACGTCTGCCTTTGGAGGATTGGGACTTGGTTTTATTTGGGATTGCATGATCCATGCATTCCTGAAGGTGCTCATAGAATGCGTTTATAAAGGATTCTGCGGTCTGGGCCGTATTTTCCACAGGCCCGGGGGCTTTGAAGGATTCCACCTCGGTTTTGAGGAGTGTGAAATTTGCATTAGAGAAGTTTTTCACTGTGGTTTTCAGGGCAGGGGGTGGGATTGGGATGTGAATATCCAGTGAGATTAGTTTATGGTCTGATCTTACCATTGAGAGATACACTTCTGGTCTGGAGCATAGAGTCCCCATGTTAGTGATGATCAGGTCCAGTATGTTTTCCCCTCTTGTGGGAGTGGTAACAAGTTGTTCCATAGCATTTGAGTTTATAAATTCTAGGAACCTTTGGGCTAGGGTGTTGGAGCTAGAGTAATGCTCCCAGTCTATGTTTGGGTAGTTGAAGTCGCCCAGTATAATGGTGTTTGGAGAGACCTTCATATTTTCCAGTGTTCTCAGGAAGGCCGAGTGGGGTTCCTGGGTTTGGGAGGGTGGTCTGTAGCAGGATATAAACTGGAAGGCAGTTTTACCCACTGTTAGTTGCACATGGATAGTCTCTGATGCTTCGTGCTGTGCCACCAACCTGGAGGTGTGGGTATCTTTGATGAATATTGATACTCCCCCTCCTTTTGTGGTTCGGTCCAAGTTTTGGGGCCGAAAAGCATGGTATGAGGTATAACCTGGTAGTGCTGGGGTGCTCTTGGGAGCCTTGAACCAGGTTTCTGTTACTGCACAGATATCGATGTTCTTCATGCTAAGGAGAGTTTCGAGTGCGTGCATCTTGAGGTTTAGACTTCTGGCATTGAGTAGCATTACTCTTAGTTTCTTATCCCTTGTGATACCTATGGAGGTGGGTTTGTCTTTTGAGCCTTGCCTAAAAAAGGCACTATGGGGGTAGCAAGAGCCTTTGCCAATATCCGAAAGCCCAGGGGTGCAGGTGCAAGCCGTCCCTAGCGAAGCATCGTGGCTTGTCGAGCATGTCATCCCAGGCTGACAAGCATTGGATCCCCTTTGAATGACACCAATACTTAAGCCAATTGTTGAAATTGATCATCTTGTCTTCATATTGTGGCATCATTCTTGGTGAGGGTAAGATGCTACTCAAGGTCAGGGTCATACCGGCCTGGGCTACATGCTCAGAGAGCTCCTCTATGTCTCTTTTCATGTAGGCCAGGGAGGTACGTCTCAGGTCATTCACACCAGCATGGACAATGACTGAGTCATATTTGTACTTGCCTTGGAGTGACCTGAGTGCTTGTGTTATGTGGCGGATCCTAGCACCCAACAGGCAGCTCACCGTGACCTTCTCCTTGTTCAGCCTGGTGAGCGGGACGTCAGTGTGCCTGACGATAGAGTCACCTTTTACAAGTGTATCAGGTGTGTTGTTTAGCCTGAAGGGCTGTGACTGTTCGGCACACTGGCTTTGTGAGCTATGTGTTGTACGTGTTTTGTTTTGGGATAGCGGTTGCTTGGGTGTCTGCTTTGGAGGTCTCTGCTGCTTAGGCAGATTTGTATTTAGAGCCTCTGAGTATGTTTTTGTGTGTTTATGTGCTTAGTTTGCTGTCGTGGTAGGTCTATGTGAGACTGGAATTGTAGTGAGTGTGGTTTCCTTCTCCTCCTGACTGGTAACGCCAGTACTGAGTTGAGAGAGCTTAGCCTCCAGTATGGCTATATGGTTGCATCTCTCACATGTGTTGGAATTTGTTGGGAGGAGGAGAGCGTTGTCTGTGTACATGAGGCAGTTGTAACATTGCCTCAAGATTCCCAGATTCACCAACTGGACTGGAGAGGAGACTGACAACTGACCTTTGGACATGCTAGAATAGTATTGGGAATTCCTTTATAATTGAAAAAAAAAGGGCTAATGGGGAACAAGGTACTCAAGGGGAGTTTGTGAGGGTGTAGTGCTTTTAATTTTTTAGTGCTGACTTATATAATTGCTTTAGTGGGCAAGTGCCAGATAACTTAAATGCATTGTGTTACAGGTAACTTAAATGCAAAAACGACAAACAGTAACTTTCTTTCAAGTGAAACAAGGAAATAAGTACAGTAAGCAATGCAGATATCACTAGGGATCTGCAGAAGCGCTGAAAAGCTGCGTTTTAGGTGGAATTAGCATTTGAGGGAAATAACAAGCAAACAAACAAAGCTAGATTCAGCAGGCCTGGATCTAGTCTATGCTACAGCAAACAAGGTATACCAATTTCAGTAAGAAACAGTTCAAATATGCAGGCACTATAAGCCTTTAACCAGAAATTCCCAGCTCAGAAGGGCAGAGTCCAGCCTCTCCTCCCACAAGAGTGCAGACCACGAACCTTCTTAATGTAAAATAACTGGCCTGAAGCCCAAGTGCTTAAACCAGAACTAATATACTTTTAGAATAACAGACACTGAGCCCTCAATCAGCAGTTCCCAACTTAGAAGGATGTAAGCTACCTGTCCTGCCACCACAGTGCAGGCCACAAACCTTCCTAATGTAAAACCACAGGTCTGAAGCCCAAGTGCTTAATCCAAAATACTTACAATGATAGCTACACTTTAATCAAGTTACTACCAAGCAGTAATAAATACAACTGAATACTTTAAAGAATGCCTGGATTAGTGCTCAAGTTATACAAACAAAGCTAGATTCAGCAGGCCTGGATCTAGTCTATGCTACAGCAAACAAGGTGTACCAATTTCAGTAAGAAGCAGTTCAAATATGCAGGCACTATAAGCCTTTAACTAGAAATTCCCAGCTCAGAAGGGCAGAGTCCAGCCTCTCCTCCCACAAGAGTGCAGACCACAAACCCTTCTAATGTAAAATAACTGGCCTGAAGCCCAAGTGCTTAAACCAGAATTAATACACTTTTAGAATAAACAGACACTGAGCCCTCAATCAGCAGTTCCCAACCTAGAAGGATGTAAGCTACCTGTTCTGCCACCACAGTGCAGACCACAAACCTTCTTAATGTAAAACAACTGGTCTGAAGCCCAAGTGCTTAAACTAAAAGGCTTAGAATGAGATACACCAAGCAGTAATAAATACAATTGAGTACTTTTAAGATGATGCAAAAGCAAAATAAAGTAGGAAGAAACACAAATACAGTAAAAGCAGATAATTTTTTTTTCAGAAAAGTAGCAAAAACAGTATTAAAAACAATTCACATGCAGTGTAAGCTGGCACACTTGAGTATGTAGCAATATTAGTCCATACACAGTTTGAGAAAATGTAATTAAATTAAAAAGGACTAAAAGCAAGTGCAGAAAGGGTTTATTAGGTAGAATGCGGTAAAGAAATGGGACTGGGGAAGTGTCCTAGATCAAATCTACAGTGGGGCGGGCACTGCAAAAGCCACCAAATTTAAACTACAACCAAGAACAGGGAGGGGGGGTGGGGGTGGGGAAACCAGTTTCAACAGATGTGAGGAATCAGAGTGCAAATTATAAAACCAAAAAAATATATACTGATCTCTGTATATTTGCAGAACAGTAAGACAACAGATATCTAAGCAACAATTTAGCTCTATAATACAGAATAATACAGAAAAAAATTCATTGGAACATATATAGAAAACCAACATTCTCGACCACATATTTACACTTTCAGAGTGTTCACCCTAGGTACCAAAAAAGGTCTTTAGTCAAGGGCCAGTTTTTGTATGCCTGTCAAGAATGATGTCTAATAATGAAAAGTTTAAGACAGAATCTGATATCTTATCTGACGTGTTACATGAAAGAGGTTACCCAGATAAATTTGTGAGGCGTATTATATAAGAAGTTATTGATAACAGGCCAACTCATTTCCATCCCATCCTAGGTGAAATTGTTAAGACTGTTTCAACACTTGATACAAACAACAGGAATAAAAGTTTAGTGTTAGAATATCATCCAGTCACTCCCGATGTGGTGGATATTATTTCAAAATTTTGGAATATTTTCAAATCAGATATAGAAGTACTAAGCTTGTTAGGTGAACAACCGTTAGTAGTTTTCAAGAAAGGAAGAAATTTAAAGCAATGCTTTGAAGTTCCGATTAGACCAATTTATAATCAGAGGATGAATGGCATGAGGAAATGTGGCCGATGTATGTGGGAATCTAAGACAGTCACTATTAGTAGTGGCAATAAAATGGTGAGACTTGCAGGTAGTCGTGATTGTAATTCAAAAATGGTAGTCTATATTGCTGTTTGCTCTACCTGCAAGGCATTCTACATAGGAAAGGCGGAGCGTGTTTTTAGGAGAAGGGTGTATGAACATTTAAATGATTTGAGAAATGGGAATGTAAACAGTGCCTTAGTCAAGCATAGTCTTACTTGTGACCATTTTGTTTCTTTTAAATTTGCTATATTGGAGAAATTGTTTGATTCACCACGGGGGGGGGGGGACCAGTTGAAACAATGTTAGAATATAAAGAGTTGCTGTGGCAACTGCGTTAAATTCAATGGACCCCCCTGGTCTCAATTAGAATGTTTCTATTTTAAGTTAACTAAAGTTGAAATGCTATGAATAGTTTTTATGTGGTGATTTTAGTAGAATTTTAGATGTTAATTGCACTCTATAGTACTAATTGGTCTTTATCATATTAATTAATTTGATTGATGGAGGTATTTAAGTGTGCTGTTTCATTTCCTGTTTGATTCTGAGGAAGTCGTGTGCATTTTGATGAAAGCGCTCAACCAGCATGTATTAAAGAAGTGTTTTCAGTTGATTATGGAGTGTGCCGTTCTTGGAACATTTATTGTGGACTGTGGTTTTGGAACTATATATATATATATATATATATATATATATATATATATATATATATATATATATATAGATATATGTGTGTGTGTGTGTGTGTGTATATATATATATATATATTTTATTTTATTTTATTTTACATTTGTTAACCGGGCTAGTCTGGCTGGATACATGTCCATTTTCAGCAGAGGCCCGAGGAGAAAAGCTCCACTATCAAAAAACTAAAATACACTACTGTTTATAAGGTCACTAGTAATACTAACTATACAAAATAAAACTAAACTAATAAAGTATTATATGGCTACATACAAGTACAAATACGTTTTTGATGTAAAACCTGAGTAGATTACAATTTAAAAATCAGTTGGACACTGAGGAGAAACAGTTTCAGTATCAACATAAATATTTAAAGTAAAAATGTCCATAGTAGTTAGTCATGAACAACAAGTAGGTATTAGTTGTAAGTAAGAAGAGGTTAAAAATACCGTGTGAATGTACAGGTTAGAGGTGAAGAGGATTTTAAGAGGCTGAAAAAGATAAAGGCAAGAACGACGTAAAGAGAAAGGAAAAAAGCTGGACTTAGTGGGGTCAGGAACTAGCAGATGGAGAGGGAGAGGGGGAAATAAAAGTTAGAGAGGAGTTATAAGAGGTAAGACAGGATTATAAGAAGTCAGCTAAAGAGTAGCAAGAGACAGACAATAAAGAGGTGAGGGGAGTCAAGCAGAACTAAGAACAGGAGAACAGAAATAAATAGAGGGACTGTGGAAGTCAGTTTAAGTTAGAACAGACGAGCAAAAGTGCACATGAGCAGACTGAGGAGAGATAGTAAGTTTGCTGGGGTCAGTCAGGATTGGAGCAAGGGCATAGCCAGTGGGTTTTTAGGTGCATTTTCATCTGTTTTTTGAAAAGCTGATATGAGTCTAGGGAGGTCAGTTTTGGTGGGAGTTTATTCCAGTAAGAGCCAACAATGTTTGTAAATAAGGAATCTCCTGATTTATTGTGAGATTTCACAGTAGTAACTAGTACCTTGTTGGCTGATCTAAGTGAAGTGAGATTTTTGTAAGGAGTGATGAGTTTATTTAGTATGGGTGTGTTGGAAGGGTGATGTAGAATTTTAAAAGTGATGATTAGCTGCTGTAGTAGTATTAGGTTGGGAAGTTCAAGCCAGTTTAGTTTTTAAGTTAAGACAGTGATGAGTTTGGAATAGAGAGCCAGTGGCAAATCTGGCTATACTGTGGTAGGCGGTATTCAGTTTTTGAAGATTAGCTTTAGAAATATTGATAAAGGAAGGAGAGGCATACAATAATGTAGAAATGAGGTGAGTTTGGGCTAGGGTTTCTCTGGTAGTAGTAGTAAGGAAAGGCTTAAGTCTGTACAGAGCACCCATCTTTTATTGACTGACTTGATAGTTAAGTCAATATGATAGTCAAAATTTAGCTGATTGTCTATGGTTATGCCTAGCAGCTTAGTGGACGAATCAGGTTGGATGACAGTGCCATTGCATGATACAATGGAGAAAGTGATAGGGTGGATTTAGAGGTGGGGTGAAGAGTAATAGTTTGGTTTTGGGGTTTAGGAGGAGACAGATATGTTGGAACCATTTTTCTGCTGCAGTGAAAACCACCTGGGTAGCGGAGTGGAGTTGTGCAGGTGATGAAGCAGAGCAGATGAGAGTGGAATCATCTGCATACTGAATACAAGTGGATGAGGGGAGGGAAGTGGACAGGTTATTTATGAAAATAGAGAAAAGTAGGGGACCTAGGATGGATCCTTGTGGAACGCCAATAGTAATTGGGAGTTGAGAGGATAGATGGCTGTCCCAGAGGACTGCTTGTTTTCTATTAGTCAGGTAAGAGTTGAACCACTGTAGGGCTTGTGAGTCTAGTGAGAGGGATTGTAGGGTATCGAGGAAAAGTTTATGGTTGACCATATCGAATGCTTTAGAGAGGTCTAAGAATATTGCAGAGGTGAACAGGTTGTTGTTGCGGTTTCTATTGATAGAATCAGTGAAGGAGAGAAGGGCAGTTGAAGTACTGTGGTAGGGTCTAAAACCATGTTGTGAGTCTGCAAGCAAATTGTTATTTAAGAGGTGGTGTAGAAGTTGCTGGTGAATGCAGCGTTCCATTATTTTGGAAAGTGGAGATAGGAGGGCAATAGGCCGAAAATTGGAGAGTTCGTTGGAGTTACCTCCTTTATGGAGGGGGATAATATGGGAGATTTTCCAACAGGATGGTATTTTGGATTCAGTTATGGTTCGGTTTATTAAGATGGAGACTGGGTAGGCAATCTCGGCTGCAGCTAGTTGCAGATATTCAGCTGGAAGCTTATCTGCAGAAGGGGTGCAAGGTTTGAGTTTGGATAGTAGCTTGTGGATGTAGGTTGTTGAGACAGTATTGAGCTTTAGTATGTGTGTGCTGTTTAGAGTGGGGGAAGATTGGAGGGTTGAGGGAGGAGTCATGGTACTTGCAAGTGAGGTGACTGTCTGAGAGAAGAAATTGTTGAAATTGTCGGCTATTATGTTTGGTTCGGATTGTGCTAGGCTATCTGGGGTAGGTGTTTTGGTGTTGCCTGGGTGGAGTAGTTTGTTTATTCCTGACCAAAATTGTTTGGGGTTTTGGTGTTGGTTCTGTTGGTATTGAAGGTGGTAGTTTTTCTTGTCCTGAATGGTAAGCATCTTGGTTTTATTTCTCAGTTGTTTGAAGTTTAGATGGTCAGTTGGATTTTTTGTGGACCTCCATTTAGACCATAGTTTATTTCTAGCTCTCATCGTTTGTCTAGTTGTTTTAGAGAGCCAAGGGGCTGCTTTGGATTTGACTCTGACTAAGCGGGATGGAGCATGTTGGTTAAGAATTTTTAGGAAGGTATTGTTGAAATGGGTTACAGCCTCATCTATTGGGAGGTGTTTTAGAGAAGACCAGTTGTATTCCCTGAGTTCATTCTGAAAGGATGCTAGGTTGAAGTTTGTTTTGCTGTGTTTGGTACGATAAGTAGTTGGTTTGGGATTGTTGAATTTTTGTTTCGTGATAAAGGTAAGGAGGTGGTCACTAATATTGTCAGGGAGTATTCCTGTTTTGTAGGAGAGGGGATTGTTGTTGGTCAATATCCAGTCTAGAATGGTTTGTTTGTGGGTGGATTTATTTATACGGGTAGGTGAGTTAATGGTTTGATGAAAGTTAAAGAGATTGAGGTGGTTGGTGGGTGTGGGGGATATGCAGGAGTTCCAGTCAATGTTAAAATCACCTAGGAGTATGGTTTCTTGGGGAAAGCTACAGGAGGCCCAGCTAAGGATATTTTCTAGGGTAGTGATGTTTTTACCTGGGGGGATGTAGGAACATATAATGTTAATAGATTTGGATTTATTTACTTGGAGTTTGGTGCAAAGAATTTCAGCATTTGCTGGGGAGGGGGGCAAGGAGTTGATTAAGGCTACCTGAAGTTGAGATTTATATAGGATGGCGACTCCTCCACCCTTTTTATTAGGACGATCTATCCTTAAGGTGCTATAACCTGGGGGAGTAAATTCATTATCTTTGGTGCTGGGTTTAAGCCAGGTTTCTGTGAGACAGAGGATATCAAAGGAATAGAAATCAATTAAGGCGTGGAGTTGTGTTATTTTATTATTAATACTACGAATATTTAAGTGAGCAATGGAGAGGGAGTCAGTGGAGAAGGGCGTGCTAGCAGCATTAGCTATATGGCTTGTAGGAGTGGGATTGGGGATGGTTTTGGGACCTGGGTTGGGGTGGATGTCCCCATGCATCAATAAAAGTGTTTGTGAGGTTTGAAAGATATTTGTGTACTTGATGGCTATAAGATAAAATCGTTTGGAGGTTGTGAGTCTGTAATGGTGTAATTTATGGAAACGAGGGGGAAGGTAGGGACTGGTAGAAAGTATATTAATGTGGGTTTCGTCAGGACCAGGAAGTGTAGTTGTACTATGTTTGGATTCTGCAGGAGTTTGGCTAAGCCTGAGATGTTCATAGGAGGTTAGAGTGTAGTAGTAAAGCAGGATGTTAAGTAGGAGAAGAGGAATTATTGAGTTAAGGGTTAAAGGCATAATTATTATAGAGTGAAAGTTTGTAAGTATAGGACTTCCCAGTGTAAAGTAATAGGATGTGTTAGTATGGATGTGCTAGATGAGAGGGGGTGTGGTGATGTGAGTATGGGTTTAAGTGGTGGGTGTGCAGGAAGTAGAGATAGGTCTAATGATAATTAGGGGTGTGTCAAAGTATGTATAAATGTAGGACCCCTGGGGGTGGGTGGGAATTGGGGGTAGGGTGGGGAGCGGAGTGAGCGTAGCGAACGGAGCGGGGATGAACAGAACAAAAGTTGCAGAAAACAATCAGGCAGAAAACAATCAGGCAAGAAGAGAGAAACAGGTGTAATGGTAAGGGTGAGTTCAGCAGTTAGGAGTTTGAGGAGATTGAAAGGTAAGTGGAGGGTAATAGAAAAAGTGCTGGGTAAAGCTGGTAAAGGTAGATAAAGGAACAAGAAAGCACAGTTGGTGAAGGTAGACTAAGGAACAAGAAAGGACAGTAGGTTTTGCAGTGGGATAGTCAGAAAATGAAGTAGGATAAGTTATGGTAGGAAGGGCGCCACCTAGTGGCCAGGTTAGGAAAAACTCAGATAGAGCAAGCAAGGCCAAGTTAGGAAAAAATATAAGGGCCAAGATAGAAAAAATATCAGATAGAGCAAGCAGGGGATTATCCAAGATAAGAGAACTAGAAACGGGGTAGAGAGAGAGGATTGTACGGACTAAAGGCAATAAGGAGAGAAGGAGAGGGGACCAACAAAGGCCAATCTAGAAGGGGGGGGGAGGCTGCTGGTTAACCTGGCAGGGAAGTAGAAAATGTCCTAGTGAGTAAAGCTAAGCAGTACAATGATAGGACATACTTTCCACAAGAAAAATCTGGGAGGACAGTCTGTTAGGAGGATATTTAATCCTATTCAGGATATCAGGAGTTTAGAAGATGTCCACTGGGCCTCTTAGGATAGGGAAGGGCAGGAATCCAGGTGTAAAATCTGTTAATGGTTAAGGGTAGAGAGAGAAAGAAAAAACAAGTAAGGAAAAATACTATATTAATCAGTAATAAGAGTACAATAATACAATCATTGATGCTTTAAATCCTGGCAATGCAAAAAATAGTATAGAGGTATGCTCTAGGGCACACTGTATGGAGCAGAGTAGCTAGATAGCTAGATACAGTGAGGGCCCAAAAGAACAAATCAAACAAATCTAACAGTAGTTGTTAACTACAAAACCATTAGGTAAAGCAGCATTTCCCTAATAAACTTGGTACAACAATATACAAAGTATAGATATCTGGCAGTCAAGTAAGACAAAATGCATAGTCAGGCAGCAACTATCCTAGAGATTGAATACCATCAAATATAGCAAGCAAAGGCACCAAGCAGTAAAACCAGTTCCCATAAAACATATGGGTAAAACAACATTAAGCAGTTATGGATCTAGGTCTAATATTGTAGTATACCAAAGGGTAATGTATGTTAAAAAAAATACATACGTCATAGTAGGTAAAATAAACCTGAGCAAAAATGCAGCTCGGATATAGGCGTTACCAATGAGCATTGCATTTCCAATAACCAAATAAAGTAGTATTCAGCGACAGTTATAAACGCTATTACCCATCATGGACGCCATTAATATAAATGAGGGAGACCACGAGGAGGCTGCCTGGGGAGGGACACTGTTAAATGGTCCAACAGGGGAGAAAAATTAGTCATAGATAAGAGTAAGAGGGGTATATAAGGAATGTCTACAGTTGCAAGGAGCGAAAACAGTTGAGTTAGGCACATAAAGTGATAGACGGGTGATGAAATTGTCAGCTACTACTTTACTTCCCAGAGCCAGGGCACCTAGGGTACAGGGGTACTTGCTAGCAATATCCTAAGAAGAGGGGGGAAGAAACAGCCTGCCAAGCAAAACTGCTGTTAGGCGAGCTTAGTACAAAGGCGCTAAGGCACTTTGCGAGCCCTTCAAGGACACGCTGTTAGCGCAGTACTGAAAACAACGCTATCACTGGGCAGTCTGGTTTGTGTGCCGTAGGACGCCCAAAGTATAGCTAAAACAAGTGGAGTGAAAGTTAACTGGGTATAGGATACGCTCCGGTATCACAATCGCCCATAAGCAAAAGTGGACAGTAGTCCGGATACAAGGCAGAGCTTAGTACAAAGGCGCTAAGGTACTTTGCGAGCCCTTTAAGGACACGCTGTTAGCGTAGTACTGAAAACAACGCTATCACTGGGCAGTCTGGTTTATGTGCCGTAGGACGCCCAAAGTATAGTTAAAACCAGTGGAGTGAAAGTTAACTAGGTATAGGATATGCTCCGTATCACAATTGCCCATAAGCAAAAGTGGACAGTAGTCCGGATGCAAGGCAGGCGCCTATGGAGCGACTATAAGCAGTAAATATCATAGCAGAGGGGAAGAGGTTACAGCAAGCGGGAAAAAGAAAAATATATATAAAGCAGCCGTGGACTCAATTAGGCTGATTAATAGGATCGGGGACAGGCACAGGTATAACTAGTAACTTTCAATCTAGAAAGGGTAGGGTAGAAGGGGGATGAAACCACCTTCCGAGGTCCAAATTAAAACGGCGTCCCACGTGGTTCCCAACGCCTTTCATACAAGTTTCATGACAACTATACAGGTATACTCAGCGGGTTAAGCACATAACATTGTTTGAAATTTGTAACAAAAACAGAATATTCACAACAGGTACAGTTAATGAATGCAGCTAAGACCAAAGTACTCACAGGATGAACTTATAAATGCAGCTAAAATCAAAGTACTCACATGAGG
>NC_056728.1:978206653-978241653 GCF_019279795.1 Protopterus annectens | reverse complement strand
AATTTTTATAAATCATTTGATAAACATGAAGCATTTTTCTTGTTTTCCTGTCAACTGATGTAAAAACTTTTGGGGTCAATCACCCCAAAACTGTAGTTAGAATAGGAAGAGTAAATTCATTTATAGCTTGGACTTTGTTCCTAGATGTCAGGGCTATTTTCAGTAATAATTTTAGTCTTCTAAAATATTCCTTACTAAGTTTTATTCACATTTGTTCATGTTTTACTTTTGATACTTCATCAATTCCCAAATATTTATATATTCCCTCCTGCTCAAGTTCCTTTAGATCACATTCCAGTCCCAGACTGATATTTTCTTGGTGCTGCAGCTTTCTTGCTTTAATGGTTGCTTTTGCGCATTTATCAAGCCTGGTTTACCTTTACAAGGTTGCAAATAAAATATGCGACCCAACAAATATCCAACTCACATGGTCAGAAACTGCACTTTCGATTGCTGAAAACAGTGTAACTGCTCCGCAACAAATTCGACATTCTGGGAATGTTGAATGTTTCCAAAACACCCAACATTTCTGGATGTCTCCAAACACAATCACACCCTCTGCTAATTTATTATACTAACTCCAAGATCGCACTACAGTGAGGGAAGGGGTACATGTTCCGATCCTCACTAGAGTGCAGTATGCACTCAGAATACCGAATTAACATGAGCAAATGCACTCTGGCATTCGCTCAGTTGTGAATTTGGCAATTCGGTGTTGTCATGCTGAACTTTTGAAATCGTCCTTTTGCACATCTGCCATCGCAGTTGTGTGCTTCAACCATATGAAGGTAAACCATCAATCCCAAATGACATTCTTATATGATATGAGAATGTTTTGACAACTTGCAGTTGTCGTTTCAGTTCCTTATCTGATGAACTATACAGTTTTAAATCATCCACAAAAAGAAGATGAAAAGTCTTTGCACTCTGTTGTTTTCTGGGAGCCAAATTGTAGCCATGACTAATCTGGTAAGTAGACAAGTAAATGGATTAAGGGCAAGACAAAAGAGCAGCAGTGACAGAGAGACACCCTGGAATATCCCCCTTTGAATTTTTATCCCTGGGAAAATAATTTGTCCTTTATCGTGGCTTAACTGCAGAGTGGTTTGCCACTGTTTCTTGGTCACTGTAATGTAATCTATCAATGTAGGGTGTATCTTATACATTTGTAAGCAGTTATCCATGAATTAGCACTACTTATCCATGAATATAGCATGCTGTCAAATGCTTTTTTCTAGGCTATCACTGCAGTAGTTAGATTGTTCCCCTTTTTACAATTTTCATTATGACTTTGTTCCATATGACTTTCTTTTGTTACCCTTTTGTTCTATTGGCATGATTTAGTTTACTTCTAAATGGCTATAGACTCTGTCAGCATCAATTCCAGTGTATAGTTTGTACATCGTCAGAAGGCAGGTTATTGGACTATAGTTTTTGTGATATCTTACAGAGTTTGCTCATAAGGAAGAATATCATTTTTCCTCTATTAACCAGGTTGTTCGGGGTACACATATAAATAGTTCTTACTCATGGCTACATCTTCATGTAAAGATGTTAATACTTTTAGGCAATATTAGGTATTGCATCTGGGCCTGGGGTTTTCTAATTAGGAGCTTTTCTTAATTTTGTTTGAATTTCTCTGGCTGTTACTTCATCCCATTTCATATCCTGTATATCTGAACTTCTTTCTTTTACCTTTTCTATCCGTGTAGCATCTTTGTTATGTTCCACAGGATCGTTATAGAAAATTCTCAACAATGTGCCTGTTTCTTCTTTTCTTGGTGATGTTTCTATTTCTTTTGCCTTGTTTCCCAATTCTCTATAAAACTTTTTTGGGTCATCAATAAATTGTTTATTTTGTACTTTCATTTAAATTTACCTGCAAATGTTCTAATTTTTTCTGCCTGTACTGATATCTTTAATTTATTATTTGCAGTACTGTACGAAAGATGCTGGTCTGTTTAAATAGTGCATATTGCGTTTATGACGTCTATCTTTCCGGGTATTTTTCTTGCTCTGTTTCCTCTTCAGCGACACTTCATGTTTTGTTTTTTAGTTCTCTCTGTTCGATACTTCTACACTGGGATTTGATTTCTCTCTTTCCTTTCCAAAGTGTCTTCATATGGCAACTGATCAAATGCTTCCAACTTCACTGCTTTCTCCTTAATTTAGAGACTCATTGTTCTGTCATGCTGTGATGTTATCAGATTTAGATTTTCTACACTAAATCCTTCACTTTGCGCGTAACCATAATTTCAGTTTCTGTTTCTTTAACTTCTCCATTACTAATCCTCTTTTCTACTTTTCCCTCTGTTTTCTTATTTTTTTGTATTAAAACTTTTCCTTATCAGGGTGCCTTTTCCTGGATTTCTCTTGAAATACCTTTGGTACTGCTTTTTTATTGATTAGTTTTGCTTTCTTCTTTGCATAAATATTGATGAATTTTAGCAAGAAGTTATACTTGACTGTCCCGTACTTTAACCACCTTGAGCATAGTTACTAATATAACAACTTATTTATATAACAAAATACACTTACTACACGTTCCAGCTTACAGCTTTTTACTGCACAAGGTGTGCTTCTTGATACAGATACAGATGATTCTCCATTTACCTCAGAACTATATTCCTACAAAATACCAGATCTAACAACATTTAGTTTTACAGTTTTTTTACACACTTTTTGGTCCCATTTGGATCCTGTTTATGAAAGCAATCTTTTGAAGTCAATACTTTGATATTTGCTTGATGTCATGCAGTCTGCTGATAAGCTGAGTTTTGTCTGTTTCAAGATGTGACAACCTTCAAGACTAAGGGTTCCTGTCTCTGGTCCTCTTCGCACCTGTGCTAGTAATCACTTCAGGAATTAGGGAGTCATCCTTACCTGCAGCTCTTGCAGCCAAGCTAGTCACTGAACAGTTATGCCAAACATGCAAACTAACTACTTTATTTTTCTGTTTTTCTACCTATTTTCAGTATAGAAATTTTTGACCCTTTAACATACTCTAACAAATATTGCACCATATTAAATCTCTTTTTCTTTCCCATGTCCATATTTCTTCAGATGTCTCCTACTCCTCCTGTTTCTCTTTACTTGCAGGACTCATTGTTCCATTGTGCTGTGATACAATCTATGTTAGACTTTCTACTCTAAATCCTTCACTTCAAAGGTAATCCATAACTTCAGCTTCTATTTTTTTTAACTTAATCATTTTGTATATCTTCTCCAAAACTTCTGGGCGTCTTGCATAATAGTAACATTAAGTAATTTCTTTTTTACCCACAGTAGTCCACTGTATCATCTTTATGGCTCTTTTTTTGGCCTATTAGTTTTTGTTTTTTTTGTGGACTGCTACTTCCTTCTATGACAGGGGGCCATCCTCAGTATTATTCATTATTCATGAAATTTTATTTATTTTATTTATTTATTTTATTTCTTGTTCTTTTAGTTTGGACTTTCACTCTAGCAGAAGTGGTAGGTGTGCTGGGCCAATTTATGTGAAGGCTGTTTCTCCTATAGTGGTACCCAATATAGGTCTTGTGAGAAGCAGTACCTCCTCTTGCATGTTTGAGTGCATAAAATGGATCTATAAACAAGAAATTTGGATTTGAATGAAGGCCGATGACTAAGAGCCGGCATTTTGAATATGAAGATTCGAAGAATTAATAATACTCTGCCTTGTAGTGAGAGCCAGTGGATGTCTTCTACTAGGTTACGGAAGAGCACTTATGCTAGAAGTGTAGTTTGGGAATAAGCTGCATCACTTTCATCCCAATAGAAAGTTCCTGCATCTAGCTGACAGGTCATGTCAGATATTTTTTCCATTCTTAGCCCCCTGCTTTGTGCTGATCGTCAACCCAATCCCATGTCAATTATCACCAAGGTAGGGGTCAGTCAGAAAGGGACACTATACAGATAAACAACAGGGGTTGGTTGAAGATCTTTTATTTTGCATCCCTAGTCCTGCATGAAGCATGCAGAGCACTGGGGTAGGGTCGTGCAATAGGCAGACTGCAGAGAATACCTCTTCACTTTTGCAAGGACATTCCTCAAAGTAATCCTACCTCTCCCTTGGAGCATGAGCACAGGTTTCCCCACCAGGGATATTGCTCCACTCTATGTGTCCTTGGGTGTGCACATCCCTTTCACCCTCAGAAAAGGTGATGGTGGCCATATCCCTTCACTCCTCCCTTTCCCTGCCTGGCAGATCCACTGCCAGGGCTGCTAACTGAGTCATGAGCAGTTGAGGCACAACTGAAGTGCCATTGCTCTGTATCATATAGTTAGGTGGGTCAGCCCAGACCTTTTACAGCTGTTTTGAATGCTTTACATGTCCTTTTGTCAACCTCATGATTTCCCTAAGCCTATTTGTGCCTTTTTATGAAATTTAGAAATACTCTACAACAGTGCCCACTTGGAAATCAAATACACCCTTCAATTCATCACAAATTTAATCTAGGAAACTCCTTATCGTGCCCATACAAGGCAAAAAAAATGTGGATTCTTGGGTCATATCCCTGTATACAAAGAGGAGATGGGGCAGATATGTCTTCCAGTCCTGCTTGAAACAGGTCTGTATTCATTCATCAAAATATGTATTCATCGAATATGTATTCAACACAGGCTAAACAGTGAAATTCATTACATTTTTCCCAGGGTTAGGAACCACTTGCTTTCTAGCACTCCAGAACACCCACTGCACTAAATCAGACCAAACCCAAGTGTGGGGCTTCACCCCCCCAATTTAGGGAGGGGTTGTGCCCCCCCACCCCCAAACTATATATATCAACTCCGAGATCACAGCATGGTGGGGAAAAGGGTAGAGTTGTGGGGAGGGCCCAGTGGTTCTTAACCCTGGGAAAAATTCCATGCTTTGCTGTAATGAATTTTGCTGTTTAGCCGTCGATGAATACGTATTCAACGAATACGTATTTCGATGAACTAATATAGACCCCTTGAAACATATCTGTGAATGCATTTAACATAGTCTTGAGTAGAGTTAAATCTCTCACCAGACCACTGGCCTTTGAATAGTAGTGGTAGTCTTTAATTTTTTACCCTACAGTGTTTCCATAAATTGGCCTGCAGGTCTGATGTTTAATGAGAAACTCTATTTCACAGTATTTTCTATGGAAAACCACTTCTTGTTAACATTTCTATCATTATTTACCACCTTTTCTGCCTCTGTACAGTACTCACATCTTGTGTGATATTTAGTCAACAGAAATTTAGCTTATGTGTTTTTGTCCATTTTATACCCATATTGTCTCATAAAGGAATATCATAGGCAATGGATAGAAGTGCTACAAGCTGCTATATAATGTCCCTCTAGTGCTCATTCAAGAGTTCATTCCCTGTACAACCCCTTGTCCCAGTATATGACACCCATCCTTAACAACCACAAGTCTCTCTGGCAACCTTCTTCAAGTTCAATAGGATAGTATTTGAGAGCTAAGCCTGTCTCAAATCGTTCTTTCTGGTCCTTCTGAGTTTTCCTTCAAAGAAATCTGGTATGTTTAGACAACTGTGCCTGAAAATCATGTTTGCTATTGAACTTAGGCATTTATGATCACTATTCTATGTGCAAAATTCTACTTGGAATTCCATCTGTAGGATTCTGTGTGCATACTTCTTTGTAATTTTTCCTATAGAAACATTGCTTGCAACTCTATCTGCCAAATACAGTGTTTAGATGTCTACCTGTAGAATTCTAGCTGTAGAAATCTGTGTAGAACTTTATATTTAGAATTTTATTTGTTTTTATAGAATTTAAAGATAAGAAAATCTTTGTGCATAATTATGTTTAGAATTGTTTGAAGAACTGTCTGATTAGAATTCTACCTGTTGAATTGTTTTTTACAATTTTGTCAGAATTCTGTATGTCAGATTCTGTGATTAGAATTCTGTCTGTAAAGTTTTGTATTAATATATTTGTAGACTTGTGTTAAGAAATCTATTTGCAGAATTCTAAGGTTTTGAATTCCATCTGTAGAACTGTGTATTTAGAATTCTATATATGTCGTTTTATTTGTGGGCCTCCAGCTGTAGAATTCTCTCTGAAGAAATATTTGTATTTTTAACTGGAGTTGTGACTACTTACCAGCAACAGTTTTGATAAATGTAAAAAAACTGAAAACATTTGGCAAAACTACTCTCAACAAACCTCTGGGGATTTTTTTTCTTCTTTTTGTGCAAGGGGTAAACCACAATATGGAAGGACACACCCCTGAAACACACACACACACACACACACACACACACACACACACACACACACACACACACACACACACACACACACACACACACACACACACACACATATATATATATATATATATATATATATATATACACACAGTGGATATAAAAAGTGTATACACTCCTGTTAAAATGCCAGATTTTTGTGATATAAAAAATGAGATCACAATAAATAATTTAAAAACTTTTCCACATTTAATGTGACCTATAACCTGTACAATTCAATTGAAAAACAAATCTCTTAGGGGAAAAAATAGAAAAAATGTACTGCTGGTTGCATAAGTGTACACATCCTTTAATACTTTTTTGATTTAATTACAGCATTCAGTCTTCTGGGTAGGAGTCTATCAGCATGGCACATCTTGAATTGGCAATATTTGCCCACTCTTCTTGCAAAAGCGCTCTAAATCTGTCAGATTGAGAGGGTATCTCTTGTGCACAGCCCTCTTCAGGTCACCCTACAGATTTTCTATTGGATTTAGGTCTGGGCTCTGGCTGGGCCATTCCAAAAATTAAATTTTCTTCTTGTGAAGCCATTATTTTGTTGATTTGGATGTATGGTTGGGGTCACTGTCATGTTGAAAGGTGAAATTCCTCTTCATCTTCAGCTTTCTAGCAGATGCCTGAAGGTTTTGAGCCAGAAGTGACTGGTATTTGAACTGTTCATAATTCCCTCCACCTTGACTAAAGCCCCAGTTCCAGCTGAAGAAGAGCAACCCCAAAGCATGATACTGCCACCACCATGCTTCACCATGGGAATGTTGTTCTTTTGGTGATGTGAAGTGTTGTTTTTCACCAAACATACCTTTTGGAATTGTGGCCAAAAAGTTCAACCCTGGTCTCATCAGACCATAACACATTTTTCCACATGCTTTTGGGAGACTTGATGTATTGTTTTGCAAATTTTAGCCAGGCCTGGATGTTTTTCTGTGTAAGAAAAGGCTTTCATCTTGCAACCCTACCCCGTAGTCCAGACATATGAAGAATATGGGAGATTGTTGTCACATGTAGTACACAACCAGTACTTGCCAGAAATTCCTGCTGCTCCTTCAGTATTGCTGTAGGTCTCTTGGCAGCCTCCCTGACCAGTTTTCATCTAGTATTTTCATCAATTTTTGAGGGATGTTTAGTTTTTTGCAACATCACTGTTGTCCCATATTTTCTCCACTTTTTGATAACTGTCTTCACTGTGTTCCATGGTATATCCAATGCTGTGGAAATTTTTTGTACCCTTCTGACTGATACCTTTCAACAATGAGATCCTTTTGATACTTTGGAAGCTCTCTGCAAACCATGGCTTTTGGTGTAGCAGGCAACTGAGTAAATGTCAGGAAAATCCTACTAGGACAGCTGAAATTATTTGGGGTTAATCAGAGTCTCTTTAATTGATTCCAGGTGTGTACCCAAGAAGACTGAATGTTGTAATTAAATCAAAAGGTGCTTCAACAAAGTATTAGTTTAAGGGTGTGCACACTTATTCAACCAGCTTATTGTATGTTTTTTATTTTTTCCCCTAACAGATTTGTTTGTTTTTCAATTGAATTGTACAGGTTATAGGTCACATTAAAGGTGGGAAAAGTTTTGAAATGATTTATTGAGGTCTCATTTTTTTATATCACAAAAACCTGGCATTTTAACAGGGGTGTGTACACTTTATATCCACTGTACACACACACACACACACACACACACACACACACACACACACACACACACACACACACATATATATATATATATATATATATATATACACACACCGTATTTCTTTGTAAATAAGACCTAACCAGATATAAGCCCTACCCCAAAAATAAGCCCCAGTTAAGGTCGTCAACAACACATGACGGACATGTTGAATTATAAAATAATATTACTGACACCCGTTGACTGAGGTTATCGTACTCTGCTCACCATTTTCAGACCATTCGGACACCCAACTTCTTCTCTTTGCATTAAGTCATAAGATTCTTTCCCTGGGAGTCCACAATTCTTACTGTAACCCTAATCATCACTCACACTTGACGGTTGAGATCCTTGGCCCATAAACACTGGCATGTGTACTTTGATCGGTCAAAGTACAGACAATGCATGTAAAGTGCACGCACTTGATAACAAATGGCTGTGGTTTTGTCTTCTCTTCTTAACCGGAGCCATTTTGTGTTGCCACTCCGGTCTCGTAAGTCTTCAATTAACGCCCCCCCCCCCCACCAGACAATATGAGTGCAAAAAGAAAGAGCTATTCTAGCGAGTACAAGAAAGGAATCGTGGCGGACTCCCAGGTAAACTATCTGATGGCTTTCTGCACAGAGAAGAAGTTAGATCTCTGAGTGGTCCGAAAATGGCATGCAGCGTACGATAACCTCAGTCAGCAGGCCAACGAGGGAAATACTAAGAAGTGCAAGTGTGGATCAGGTTGGCAGCCATTATTTCCTGAGCTGGAAGACATCATCTGTGAATGGATTGCTAACAGGAGAGGCTTTAGTTGTGCACAAGGCTGATATTTAAGCATTTGCCCTTGCCCTAGAAATATCCCCAGAAGAATTCAAAGCATCACAACATTTACTGGATGGCGTCCTTCAGTAATATGAACTGTCCCTAAGAAGATCAACAACACTGTTCAAGCCGGAAGATACTGAAGTTATTAAACGTACACTTGCATTCAAGTCCTTTGTTGATGGCATCGACTTTTCTAAACAGCAACTCTCTAACATGATTGCTATGGATGAAACTGCAGTGTTTATGGGCCAAGGATCTCAAGCAACAATTGATCAGAGAAATGCCTCGTCAATCTACATTCCATCCAATGGTTACGAGAGTGCACATGTTACCTGAATTTTGGCAGTTCATCTAGATGGAAAGAACCCCCCACCTCTAATCATTAGTAAGGGTAAGAAAGATAAGACTGAACGTGTTTCAGGCATTTACATTCTTGAAACTGAAAAAAGCCTGAGGCACACAAGCAGTTATAAGGAAGTGGGTTGATGTAATGCTGCCACTTGTTTTGCGAGGTAGAGAAAGAAGTCTGCTAGACTGGGAAAATCATGGGATAAAATCACTGACAGCTGTGTTGCCAATGCACTGCAATCAGGCTACTTGGACAAGCAGTGCTCATTTAAGGAGATCTCTATTACTAGGCATGACAGATTGGGGCCAATGGTTCTACAGGAAATGGAGTCACAAGAAATTCAGGATGGAATTCGGGGGTTGGAGACTTATAACAATGTTCCAAAAGAAAATGACATGACTGTATTTGAATAACTTTTCCATTATTGGGGCAACAGAATGGATTGCTTCTGCTTTCAGTTTTATTCCCCTCCTCAAGTACACATGTATTGAGATGTTTTCTGCACTTTCTGTTAAGCATGAAATATTGCACTGTGAAAGCCAAGGTGTAGATATTCTGAAGTTGAAATGTTTGTTGCACTGTTTATGTAGAATTCTCACACAACTGTTAACGCATTACTTAGAACTGTTCGTTGTCCAGTAACAGAAAAGTACCAAATAAATATCAATTTGTATACATGAATAAATGTTGATTCTTGTACATGAATAAATGTAGATTGTTGTACTGTGGGGGTAAACAAGGATATAATAAGCCCTAATCCGTATTTCAGCAGGGGAAGGAGTATAAGACCCAGTCTTATTTTCAGGGAAATATGATATATATATATATATATATATATATATATATATATATATATATATATATATATATATAAATCTATTTTGTATGGTCGACATTTCAGAATGTCGACATTCATATAGCTGAGACCATATGATCGACATTCGAAATGTCGATCATAGAAGAAAAAATAAAAAAACACTTTAAAAAACTTACCTTCACACTGCTAGCGGGGGAGGGCTACTACCCCCTGCGCCCCACACTCCTCGGAACTTAAATATACCAACTCCGAGATCGCACTACAGTGGGGAAGATGGAAATCTTTTCATTCTGCACTGTATGGAGATGCCGGTTCTGTATGGTCTTGGCCATATGAATGGTGGCATTCTGAAATGTGAAATGTCGACCATGTGAAGGGAACCCATATATATATATATATATATATATATGGATCTACTTGTAAATCACGAATTACCACAAGATCGAACCTCAAAAGACCAAGATGAGTAAACTGAAATATCAAAAGCCTGAAACTTTTAAAATACCGAGTCCCGCAATACTGAAAACCAAAAGGCAAATGGAACACACCGATGCAAAACACCTTACAAATATTTCACATCAAAGCACCACTAACATACTTTATATAATTATTATCCTATAATTTTGCTCCCCACACCCACCAACATTTAATATACCAACTCCGAGATCACACTACATTGCAAAACAGGGTAAACTATGATTACACATTATTAAATATGTACACCTCACAATTTATACTGCTCAATAACTACCTTTTACCTTTTATCCTACAGTTAAAACTTACATAAATGTCTCCACCAACACCAGAAACTTGGCACATAAAGTCCACCGCATTCATTTTACGTATCTCACAGAAATTTTAAAGTGACAGACAATTTCACCAGTTGCCAATTCACCTTAACATTGCACTTCATATATATATATATATATATATATATATATATATATATATATAGACTCTCACGCACACACACACACACACACACACACACACACACACACACACACACACACACACACACACACACCACTATCAGTGAAAGCAGTTTCATTGAACATTCCTCAGGATTTTTACATTTCCTGAAACTGCTGTTGATAAATTGACATTAACCCATTTGAATTTTATCTGCAGAATCCTTTCTATAGTATTCTTAATTTATAGTTTGAAATGTGTTCCTTGATTTTAACTGGAGTATTCTTTGCCTGGAAGTTATTTACAGAATTCTGTCTGGCAAATTTGGTCTGCAGAATTCTTTGTGTAGAGTTATAGCTGCAGAATTACATCTACAGAAATTATTTTTTGTTTTGTGGTCTTCTAATGTAGACCTGAGATGGCTAGGATCTGGCTAGGTTACAGAGAGGACCTTTTCTTGTTTTTTTTTTTTTTTGCTCTGAGTTCTAGAGCTAGCTATGGTTCTGATTGGGAAACCCACTGTTTGTCAATATCCAAACGATGTTCAGTGTCGTATCTGGAAGTTCAATATGTTGTTTTAATCAATGTTAGTCAATGAAGAAGGAATAGGTCAATGTTTTATCTCACACACACACACACACACACACACACACACACACACACACACACACACACACACACACACACACACACACACACACACCTTCCTGGGCTTAACTCTAATTTACCAATTAAATCTGTCCTTTAGGGGCATATATTATGTAGATGAATTTAAATGGCTATTAAGAAGGAGTGCCCAAAAAAGAGATAATTGATTTGCTATGTCCTTTCTCCCTCTCTGTATACTTTGACTATGATTTAAATGGTAGATCTGAAGAAGGGTTCGTTATAACCCAAAAGCGCTTATCTTGTTAACATTTGTTTCACTTGTTTTCTTAAAGTTTGATTTTATGCTCTACAGCTTGGTGACAGCACGAGTTTTTTATCACGTTGCTTACTATTGACAGATATTTGACTGCCCTTCCATACCTATTTGAATATTCATATACATACACATATGCGTGCGTGCACACACACACACACACATACACGGGGGGGGGGGGGGTGACTGCTCCATATCAAGGATTGCAGGGGGCACTTGATCTATACAAAGAGAAATCTTGACCAATGGATGGGAGATCGCAGATATACCCCAGGGATTACCTCAGTGTCACTGCTCAACAGAGGCACAGCAAAATAATGGGTATAGTTCCCCATACTAAAGGGGTGGCGTAAGCCACAAAACTATGGGCTAGGCTTGTAAATGCCCTCGGGCAGATAGCCTAGTATGAACCTATGAACCTATGAACAAAAAAAAAATAAAATTCAAGCACTGCAGGACTTTTCTGACTGAGAACCAGAAATATCACATGCTTCCTTCTGTACTGCATGTTCCTTGTTTGAGTAAAACAGTTGCTGCTATATGCTTTCCTCCCATCTTCTTTCACAACAGGGGACCATAAGTGTCCTGTATAGTCTGTTGTTGGAAACATCAAGGAAGGAACAGAGACTCTAGACCTCTGTCTTTTGTATCCCTTTCTACAATGAGCATTAATTTATATTAAAAAATGTGCATGTTGATTGGACCCAGCAATCAGAATGCCAATTGTAAATCCAGTATTGCCCACAGAAATAATTGTGGAGTTCAAACTTCCACTGTCCCTAAAGCCCTACATAGAGAAAAGAAGTTGCAATATGTTTAATGTTTAAAAGAATAATGTAAATGTCGGTCAGGAATTCAGGACTGCCATGTATGACCAGTAGGATGCATGCACATTTTTTGATTCTCAAAAAGAAAAAAAGTGTCAGAAATTTCATTATGCTTAGTATATGCTGTGAAAGTCTCAGCATTAGGTGTCTACTGAAAGTGCAGTACACTTGGAAGCTGTCCCCAGGGAATACTGCAGAAAAGAATACCACAACAGGAAAAGTAGATGCACTCTCATTATTAAAAAGCTGTGTAATTTAGTTTTAAAATAATAGCCATGTTTTACAGTAAAAAGCTAGGCTTGTGTGGGTGCAATCTTGGTTTACCTATGACTGCCTTATTTGATCATACTACACCAACCATGGCTAAAACCTAACATAACTCACACCCATTTATGGGTCATTACTAAATAATCTTTATAACCCTTCAGGAGCCCACAAGAGCATCACCAAGAGGCCCTCCAGGTGTTTTCTGTCTGAGAACTATTGGCACCATATGCCTCTATCCCAGCTGCACTTATTGGTAGCCTCTCTCTCTTTCAAAAAAAGCTAAACATGGCACAGAATGCTCTTCATTTTTATTTGACTTGATGTGACCTCCCAAACCACTGGTCCTACTATCTCCCACTCTATCCATTGACCCCCCATATCAGAACTAGCTGATTTCCAGAGCAGGGAAAAAGGATGCTATCTTTTCATTCCCACCATAAGAATAGAACCTGATGAGTCCATTTATTTTCCCAGATATGAGTATTGGGAGGGGGAAAATGGTCAAATGTGGGAGCTGTATGTATCCCATGTCTGTTTTAACTTCTCCCCACAGTGTCTTTATATGCTGCTCACAGGATTTGTACACACATCACACACCTACTGTGATCCATCTAAACTGTATTCTGCTGCACCCCAGATTGATGACTGTGTCCAGAAATGCACTGAGTTTTCTTGCTTCCCTCTCAATGGGCTAAATGAGTGAGTCAGCATCAGATGTTGACTTTGATCTTCCCTTCCTTGTCCTTCCAGTACTTGAGCAAAAATTGAACATGGTGCTTTGTCCGTCTTTGCTGCAAAGTCAGATAGGCTGATATTCTTTTGGCTGTGTATCACACCAATGCCCAGGGCAGGGAGAAATCCATTTTTCTCTAGAGATGTCTGAAAGCACTGGAATCCACGCCAGAAGGGCCAATGTCCCTCAGTGTTCATCTTCCAAAGATAATGATTAGTACTGTAGTAGTGATTCATTTAAAATGGTTTGTCAGTGGTAATGTGTGTATGTTAGCATAGATACTATTTAAGCAATAACCCACGCCTGGGTGTGGGTAATGCTGGATTTACTCACAGTTGGCATGGTTTGGTCACGAGGGCGAAGCCCGAGTCGCCAAACAAAGACAACCGTGGGTAAATCCAACATTACCCACACCCAGAAGTGGGTTATTGCTATTATACAATGACATTATTTAAGAAAAAACATACGTAGTTTTCTTAAATAATGGCATTGTATAATGTCTCCTTGCTGCCCTTCCGCAGCTGTCCAGTATTCTGCAGCAGTTCTGATGTACTGCGCATGCGTATGCTTATGCAGTACATCAGAGCTGTGGGTGGAAGCAACGGAGAAAGCAAGATCTCCGTTGCTTTTTAGAAAGTGTCTTGCTATGTTAAAGGAGTTTAACATAGCGAGACAGCTTTAAAAAAAAGCATCGGAACTCCGTTGCTTTTTTTAAAGCTGTCTCGCTATGTTAAACTCCTTTAACATAACAAGACACTTTCTAAAAAGCAACGGAGATCTTGCTTTCTCCGTTGCTTTAGAAAGTGTCTCGCTATGTTAAAGGAGTTTAACAAAGTGAGACAGCTTTAAAAAAGCAACGGAGATCTTTCCTTTCTCCGTTGCTTTTTTTAAAGCTGTCTCGCTATGTTAAACTGCTTTAACATAGCGAGACACTTTTTAAAAAGCAATGGAGATCTTGCTTTCTCCGTTGCTGTAAGAAAAAAAAAGACTTATACTAATGGAAAAAGTCCGGGTGACCGGACCTTTTTCCATTAGTATAAGTCTGATTTACAACATGCACGCTGACCAATCAGCGTGCATGTTTTGTAATATTAATGGGAGGGGGGGGGTCATTGTATAATCTTCCTGTTTTGTCATCCTTGCTACTTGATCTGGCTGTTATCACTTATTTGTCTTTATTTTCCTAATTTACTTTTTTTATTTATTTCTGCTGCCAGTTTGCTTCATTTTTTTCCTCTTGGATACTGTATGAACTATGAAATCAAGGCAGTGAATAATTGTTTCTCAAGGAATATCACAAATCTCAGGCGCTAAAGCTGGTATGGTGAATGCCCATCTGTGGCCACTCCAAAAGATGATATATAGTATTGCAGCAGTGACTTTTAAAATGGCCTGTAGGCACTAATACATCAGGGATTGCTGGCATTGTTTGTGATTATTGTCATCCCTGCTACCCATTTTGGTTGTTGTTAATTTTTTTCTTTATTTTCTGCTGATATTCTAACCCCCTGTTTTTTTGCAGATTCCCTCAGTACTGTAAAATCAAGGCATAAATTTTAGGATGGCTGACAGTGCTGAGTGGCAGAGTGTTAGTGGGGAGTCTGATGTAAATGCTAATGTCAACAGAGGGTTCTTGGTTGAGGATGTGGCAAAAGAGTTTAGTGTTTTTAATACTCAGGTCACCCATGAAAATCTCTGCAAATTCAGAAGCCGACAGTATTGATAGAGATGACAATGTGTGGCCTCCCAGTGTACCACAGGATAAAATGACTGGGACAGCAAGACCAGTTTGTCGTTGAAATAGTTTTTCGGGCTTCTGCTGTAGTGTGCTTGTATAAATCTGCCAGTTTTGAATTTACATTGTTTTAGCATGGTGTAAAGGAAACATAGTCTGGTTTTGTGGTTTTAGTGGTGTGAGTTTGTTAGAGGGTCTCCTGAGGTAAAGTGGCCATTGCTGCATGGACAGTCGCAGTGAGAAAGTATTAACCAAAAGTATGGTGTTGATAATGTGGTGCATTATGCACAGATCTGCAGACAGAGTTTGGGTGCACTAGCTGCCATATTCCTTTTGTGATGTGTGGCACCACTGTACTACAGGTTGAAGTGATGGACATTCTATAGTATTGCATACTCTTTTGGGCAATTATTAGGGCACTGAGCCAAAATAAAATGAATTGCATTACTGCCCACATGGGTGGCACTCTCATCTTTCTTACTATTCCTACAGGAGGAACCTGCATTCATGTTTCAGTACTGGTGATACTGTTTAAACTGTTTGGTTTTCACACAGGACACATATGCTGCAGTCATTATGGAACGTATTGAAAAGAATGTAGTAATTGTCTATGTATGTTTGCCACCTGCTTCCTGTTCCATTCTCAAGGCACTGTGCAATGCGTAGTACAGCTAAATGGACAGCTCAGTTTAAGAAAATCCAATAAATTAAAGAATCAGGGTTTCTTGAAGCTTTACTGAGATTTCCTAACTTTAATACTGTTAAACTGCAACACAATACAAATAGCAACATATCAGTATACCTACATCTATATACAGAAGAATTACAGCATACAAATTACTCAAAGGCGATGTGATTGCCACGGCCAGAGGAAAGAAGGTCATGTCTGCACTCCATGAGGACTAAAAGTAAAAAAATGGAGCTGCTTCTTGACTGAGACATATCACTTCGTGGGATTTACTAAAATGTTGTTATTCTGACTGTTATAAAATAAAAGGCCATCAGATGGCAGCAACAGATTAATAAATGCTGAAACTATAATATAAACTGCCAAATATGCTATGAAGGCCAGAATACTCCCTGCCTGGCATATTACAGTATGCCACTACACTTATTAATTCTGTTACACAGAATAACACATTTTTTAATCATTTTGAGAAACAAGAACTACAATGTCCCAGACTGGCCTCATATAAACTTTAGCAGTTCCTTGTTTGACAACTCTTACTTCCACCTTCCTGACTTTACCATCTCCGCTTGGCAACATGTTAAGGATACGTCCCACAGGCCATTCATTGCTGCATTTCTGACTGTCCTTCAGTAACACAACCTCACCTACGTTAACGTTTGGACAGTCAAGAGTCCACTTTCTGTGACTTTGTAAGGTGGACAAGTATTCCCTTTTCCATATTTTCCAGAACATGTCAGCGAGACTCTGAACTTGCTTCCATTGTTTAACATGAAGGCCTGCTGTATCAAAGTTACCGGAAGGGGCTAACAAAGAGTTTGCCTTTTGAGTCAAAAGCATAGCTGGTGTGAGAACCTCAGGAATATCTGGATCTTTAAAAACTGGTACTAAAGGTCTTGCATTCATAATAGCCATAACTCTTGCCATAAAGGTACTTAAACCCTCATGGATCAGATGAGTAGGCTTATCTTGGAGCAACATTGGATCTAAGATGCATCTAGCTACACCTATCAGTCTTTCCAAGCACCTCCCATGGGAGACAAGTGTGGAGGATTGCAAACCCAAGTGCATCCCCTGTCTTGTACTGCTGAATCACTTGCACAAATATTCAGTTCTTTACAAGCTCCCGCAAAGTTTGTCCCTCTGTCAGAGTGAAGTAACTTTGCTGGGCCAGGATTGAAAAGAATCTTCTCAAGGCATTAATGATGCTGGAAGATGACATAGATTCAATCAGTTCTATATGCACAGCACATATAGACAGACATGTAAAAAGTGCTGCCCAGTGTTTGTTGTCAGCACTACCTCCTCTAGTGTGGCAGGTTACCATTGTCCATGGACAAAAACATTAATACCCACACTAGTGAATGGTGGTTTAGGATTCACACTATCTTCTGGTAAATCTGCCATCTTTTGACTTTCTAATTTCCTTCTCAGTTCACGACAGATAACACATTTGTGAATAACTGCAGAGGTCAGGCAGTTACCACCAAGGATCCAGAAACCTGCAGCTCTGATTGCACCTTCTGTTATGTGACGCCCTTGATGAGCCACTTGGTTATGGTAATACCTCACAATCAGTGTAACAATGTGATACTCATAAGGGATAATGATTGGCTGCTTCTCTTGTTCAGTCACTGCTGCAGAAGACAAGCGTCCGCCAACTCTCAGCAGCCTATCTTGATCTATAACAACAATAAAATTCTTGACTTTGTTTTGGGAATGCCTTTTGCTTTTTGACACAGTCATATTCTTTTTTGAAGTGTTTGCGCTAAACAGAAGAGATAATCAGTCTTCTAACTTGCTCATGAAACTTTTCCAGCCTATAAATTGTGAGCTATCTGATTTTCTCTGGAAACTTTTGGCAACATGGATAAATCTGGCTATAGTTTCAACTACTGTCTTTCAGTTTGAAAATCTCTCAAAGCAATGAGAGTGAATAGTGTTATCAGAAGCTCTAGTGCTGAAGCTTGCAATTGCTGGTCTAATTTCAGGATCAGTTTCAGGCTCTATGAGAGAATGTACAGTATCTGTGTCATCTGACTTGTCTTTATCTGGCTGGTAAAGAAAGGAAGGCCCTGAGAACCATATAGTGTTCTGAAGGCAGGCTGTCTGTGTGGGCCTTGTAGCATAATCTGCAGGGTTTTGTTCTGTGGGTACATAGAACCACTGATCAAGGTGTGTTACTTGTCTGATTTTATTTACTCAGTTAGAGCCATACAGAAAGAATCTAATAGAGTTATTACAGATGTAGCCCTGGACAGTTTTACTGTCTGTAAAGAAATTCACAGCATCTAAGTCCATGTCTATTTCCTCTCTGATTAGCTCATATAGTTCTACCACTAATATAGCTGCACATAACACTAAACGTGGGATTGTGTGCTCTGGTCTAGGGCTTAACTTAGACTTTCCCTTAACAAATACAACATGACAAACACTTACTGCATCAGTTGTTTTCAATGGGATTACTGCACCTATAACTGTGGTGGATGCATCTGAAAAAATATACAGTTCTTTCTACAGGCTGCTGACAGTGAAACAGGCACATAACATCCGGATATCTTTAAGTATTTCAAAGCCTGTAAGGACTCCTTCCACTGAACCCACTCATGCAGTCTCTCTTGGAGTGATGCATCCCATTCACATTTCCCAGATAACAGTTCACGAACCAAGGCCTTATCTTTTATAGTCACAGGTGCAACCACCCAAGGGAATTATAAAGGTTGCTCACTGTAGATAAGATTCCTCTTCTGGTGAAGGGATTTTCTTCTGAAGAGACCTGAAAAACAAAACTGTTTCTAGATCCCAGCCTAGTTCTTATCTTTTCTGAAGAGGAAGGGTGTCTGTACTCAGACAAAGATCTTTAAGGTCTTTAGCACTGTCTTCTACAGGAAAGGCTTCCATGGGTTGGGAGGGTGGCCTAATGGTTAAGGTGTTTGCCTTACAAACACAAGGTGCGGGGTTTGAGTCTCACAAGGGATAATTGGCTAGGCTTACAATGGCTCACAAGGGCAGTTAGCCTAGTACTAACCTATGAACCTATGAACCTATGACCTGTTTGCTGTTGGACGTGATCTTATGAAGTCAGTATCTTCTTTGCTGTGTGAAGAAGAATCCCAAAACCATGTTAAATTATCAAAGCTTTCTTTAACAATGAAATTGTTCTGACATGGACTGAAAAAAGATGTGCAGCCGTTTGGTAACACAGATGTCTTTAAGAAACTGATGCTGTTTGGCTTGTGAGCTGGTCCCAGGCAAACTTCTCCTACAATGACCCACCACAAATCAAGTTTCTGAGCATAAGAGACATTGAGAGGTCCATTCATTTGCTCGTGCACCTTGTGTACATCTAAAATGTCTTTTCCAAGAAGCAAAAGGATAGAAGCACCGGAATTCACAGCTGGAATGAGGTGAGCAATTGGGTGGAGGTGAGGATGATGATAAGCCACCTCTGGAGAAGGAAATTCTGATTTGTCATCTGGTATCATGTCACACTGTGTCAGTGTAGGTAATGGGAATCACTTTTCTTATCAAAAGACTCAATAGTAAACTCTGTGGCTCTTCTGCCTGCAGTTTCCATAATGCCTGCGCATGTCTTTAGAGTATATGGAGATGCAGTTGTTTTAATGTTAAAGATATCAGAAATGTCTGACCTTACAAGTGATCTGTTGCTCTGCTCATCAAGAACTGCATACATCTTCACTGCTTTGTCTCTCTTCCCTGTGGGATACACAGTCGCTAAGCAGATTTTAGAACATGACTGTGGATTTTTACCTTGGCCACAGATTTAAGTGCACTTAGACCTTACTGAAGAAGGTGAGTCCTCTTGTTCATAGGTTCATAGGTTGGTACTAGGCTATCAGTCTTAGGGCCTATACAAGCCTAGCCATAACAATTCCCTGGCTATTTCTTCCCACAATATTTACTTCCCTGGAGCCCCTGTTGCTCCCTGTCCTGATCTTTCCTGGCTTCTACAGTCTCTGCTGGTTGTGGAGGTGGATCAGGGTGTAAGGCAGCTATGTGTTTCTCACTGCCACATTCTGAGCACTCAACTGATATTTTACAGTCTTTAGCTATATGCTTAGTAGATTTGCAGCACTTGAAACAGATGCCATTTTGTTTAAAAAAAGGACATTCTCTTCTCAATAGGCTTACCTCTAAACCCTTTGCATTTTTCAGAGGATGAGGCTTTCAGTGAATTGGGCATTGTCTGTCAGGACTTTCTGTAGTGTTCACCTTGCTTTTATCTTGACAGTTTGTGGCCTTTGAAAGGTACAATTGTTTTGTATGTGAACACAGAGGTCCTACCATGAGGTCTGGAAGACACTAAAACCATGTGGAATGCCCTGCACCACCATGTGCATTCACTCACATGATGAGAAATGCATGTGGGTGTTATTTTACTTTCCAAATGACTGCTGCAGTCACACTGTGTGTTAAAAGGATGGAAAGGTTTTTTGAATTTTACAACAGTAACAAGTGTAAACATGTAAGCAATACATCCATGGCAGAGATACCCTTGTAAATAAATGGCTGTGCAGACTGTGTTTGCAACCCCATTTACAATATAAATGATATGCGCATGCTTTAAATGAGATCTATATGAAGAGACAGATGTTACTGGTAACTGTCCACTTACAATATTCTAAAAGACAAATTGTCCAGCTATCAGAAACTGATACAGCCACAGATTACCAGCAATAAATACAATGCAAATTAGCAGTGTAGCACTGAAATAATGAATAAATAAAATGCAAATTAGCAATGCAACACTGACTTAAATAAATAAATAAAATGATAATTAGAAGTGCAATACCAAATTACTAAATAAATAAAATGCAAATTAGCAGCACAGTACTGAATTACAAGACAGCCATACCAAGCAACGTTCAATTGTCCCAAGAATGCAAGTCACACAGCAGTCTGAAAGATAAGAAAACTGATCCTGTAAATTGCAGGACTATAAATATCTATCTGTCAGTCTGTATATAGATATATTTGTAGTGCATTGATTGATATTGACCAGTTTCAATACAAAATATTTTGCAAACAAAAAATACAAAAATGTAAGCAATAACAGAATAGTTCAGACTAATTACATAGAAAAAATGGTGTATATACATTCCAGTGAACAAGCACAATGCAAGGTACAATCAAGCAGAATGTAATGTACAATATATACATTAGTTTCTAAAGAGGGTGAATCTTCAATGAATCTTGAGAGAGGAGAAGAGACACAGAGGGGAGCTAGGTTAGGTGATAAGTCCTTTGTTGATTTAGGAGCATTTGGATTGAAATGAAGAAATGTTTTTTGAGTTGCATTCTGAATTTGGAATAAGTGTTGGTTTCTTTAATGTCGATGGGGACAGCTTGCCAAAGTTTGGGTGCCTGAGAGGAGACAACATGTGCAATGCTGTGGAGTTTGGTTCCAGGGTAATGTGTTGGTGTGGCTGTAAGTAGTGTATTGGGTTATATGAAAAGGTTTTTTCATGAAGTCCATCTGCAAGGGGATTACATGTATGGAGGGGGAGTAGTTTGTAGAGCTGGGATCCTAAAAGTAGGTTAAATTTTGTTTTATGGGTAGCCATTTGATTTTTTTTTCTACGATAATACAGTGATGCTTGCAGAAAGGTGAGTTTGTAATGAATCAACAGTTGCTGTTACAGATAGTCAGGAGTGTGGCAATGTGTTTTTTGGAGGCAGAAGGAAACCTGGGAGACCATATTTAAGTCAAGAAAGGAGAACTACTTTGAAAATTGATGCCCAGGCTGGTTGGGATAGAAAAAGGGAGATCTTTTTGGCTCAGAAGAAAAGGGTGTTTATTTTGGAAATGGAAGTTTAGTGACTGATCAAGCCATAGTTCTTATTATTTGAAAGTGGTGACTGTTTGTATAAAATAGTTGTGCAGATCAAAGATAACTAAAGAGTTAGGTGCTTGGTAAATTTTTTATGGAGTTCCAAAAAGCATAGTTTTGGTCTAGTTTAGTATATTTATAATAAACTTGCAAACTTCTTCTTCTTTTTCTTTCGGCTGCTCCCGTTAGGGGTCGACACAGCGGATCATCTGTTTCCATTTCTTCCTGTACTCAACATCTTGGTCTGTCACACCAACTACCTGCATGTCCTCTCTCACTACATCCATAAACCTTATCTTAGGCCTTCCTCTTTTCCTGTTACCTGGTAGCTTCATCCATAGCATCTTTTTCTCAATATACTCTGCATCCCTCCCCAGCACATGTCCAAACCAACGTAATCATGCCTCTCTGGCTTTGTCTCCAAACCTTCCAACCTGAGCTGACCCTCTAATATATTTATTCCTAATCCTATCTACCCTTGTCACACCCAGTGCAAATCTTAACATCTTTAACTCTGCCACGTCCAGCTCTGACTCCTACCTTTTTGTCAATGCCACTGTCTCTAACCCATATAACATAGCTGGTCTCACTACCCTCTTGTAGACCTTCCCTTTCACTTTTACTGGTACTCGTCTGTCACAAATCACTCCTAACACTCTTCTCCACCCACTCCATCCTGCCTGTACTCTCTTCTTCACCTCTCTTCCACATTCACCATTACTCTGAACTATTGATCCCAAGTATTTAAACTCATCCACCTTCGCCACCTCTGCTCCCTGCATCCTCACCATTCCTCTATCCTCCCTCTCATTCACATACACATATTCTGTCTTAGTTCTGCTGACCTTCATTCCTCTTCTCTCTAGAGCATATCTCTGCCTCTCCAGGGACTCCTGCGCCTGTTCCCTACTCTCACTACAGATCACAATGTCATCTGCAAACATCATAGTCCATGGGGACTCCTGTCTGATCTCGTCTGTCAACCTGTCCATCACCATTGCAAATAAGAAAGGGCTCAGAGCTGATCCTTGATGTAACCCCACCGCCACCTTAAACGCATCCGTCACTCCCACCGCAGACCTCACCGCTGTCACACTACCCTCGTACATATCCTGTACCACTCTTCCATACTTCTCTGACACTCCCCACTTCCTCATACAGTACCACAACTCCTCTCTAGGCCCCCATGTCATATGCTTTCTCTAAGTCCACAAAGACACAATGCAACTCCTTCTGACCTTCTCTGTACTTCTCCATCAACACTCTCAGAGCAAACATCACATCTGTAGTGCTCTTTCCTGGCATGAAACCATACTGCTGATCACTAATCATCACGTCCCTTCTTAACCTAGCTTCCACTACTCTTTCCCATAACTTCATGCTGTGACTGATCACTTTAATCCCTCTGTAGTTACTACAGCTCTGCACATCACCCTTATTCTTAAAGATAGGTACCAAAACACTTTTTCTCCATTCCTCAGGCATCCTCTCACTTTCCAAGACTTCATTAAACAATCTAGTTAAAAATTCCACTCCCATTTCACCTGAATACCTTCATGTAGCCACAGGTATGCCATCTGGACCAACAGCCTTTCCATTCTTCTTCCTCTTCATAGCCATCCTTACTTCCTCCTTGCTAATCACTACACTGCCTGATTCACTATCCCCACATCATCCAACCTTCTCTCCCTCTCATTCTCTTCATTCATCAGCCCCTCAAAGTACTCTTTCCATCTGCTCAACACACTTTTCTCACTTGTGAGTATGTTTCCCTCATTATCCTTTATCACCTTTACCTGCTGCACATCTTTTCTAGCTCGGTCCCTCTGTCTAGCCAATTGGTACAGGTCCTTGTCTCCCTCCTTAGTGTCCAACCTTTCATACAACTCTTCATATGTCTTATCCTTAGTCTTCGCCACCTTTCTCTTTGCCATGCGCCTCATCTCCTTATACTCCTGTCTACTTTATTCATCTCTCTGACAATCCCACTTTGCCAACCTCTTTCTCTGTATACTCTCCTGTACTTCTTCATTCCACCACCAGGTCTCCTTGTCATTCTTCCTGTGTCCAGATGTCATCCCAAGTACCTTTCTAGCCATCTTCCTTAGTGCTGTAGTTACCCAGCTATTTGGTAACTCTTCACTGCCACCCAGTGCCTTTCTTAACTCTTCCCTGACTCCACCTCACAATTACCGTTTTTCAATTTCCACCATTTGATCCTTGGTGCTGCCCTCACACTCCTCCTCCTCTTCTTGATCACCAATGTCATCCTACAAACCACCATCCTATGCTGCCTAACTACACTTTCCCCTGCCACCACTTTACAGTCTCCAATCTCCTTCAGACTGGCCCTCCTTCATAAGATATAATCCACCTGTGTGCATCTTCCTCCACTCTTGTATGTCACCCTATGCTCCTCCCTCTTGTTAAAATACATATTCACCACAGCCATGTCCATCCTTTTTGCAAAATCCACTACCATCTGACCTTTTGCATTCCTTTGTTTAACACCATACCTACCCATCACTTCCTCATCCCATCTGTTCCCTTCACCAACATGCCCATTGAAATCTGCTCCAATCACCACTCTCTCATCCTTGGGTACAGTCATCATCACTTCATCCAACTCACTCCAAAATGTTTCTTTCTCATCCATCGCACACCCAACTTGTGGAGCATATGCACTAACAGCATTCATCATTACACCATCAATTTCCAGCTTCATAAACATCACTCTATCCGACACTCTTTTCACCTCCAAAACACTCTTAGCATACTGTTCCTTCAGGATAACCCCTACGCCATTTCTCCTCCCATCCACACCATGATAAAACAATGTGAACCCACCTCTGATACACATAGCCTTGCTCCCCTTCCATCTGGTCTCTTGCACGCACAATATATCAACCTTCCTTCTGTCCATCATATCGGCTAGCTCTCTCCCTATACCAGTCATACTGCCAACATTCAAAGTTCTGACCCTCACTACCACAGTCCTAGCCTTTACCTGTCTCCGGGCATGCCTTCCCCCTCTTCTCCTCCTTTGGCCAACAGTAGCCCAATTTCTGCTAGCACCCTGTTGGCCAACAGTAGTGGTAGCAGTTGTTGTTAACCCAGGCTTTGACTGATCCGGTATGTATATGTGTACTGTTGTCCGCATGTATGATTTGGCAAAGTTTTTATGCCAGATGCCCTTCCTGATGCAACCCTCCCCATTTATCCGGACGTGGGACCGGCACAAAGAAATGCACTGGCTTGTGCATCCCCAGTGGCTGGGTTAATAAACTTGCAAACTAATGAATTTTTAAATCACTCACAGATGAGCAGTTCTGGTTAAAAAATAAGTAATGTACTGCTACAAACAAACTGACCAGGAACACTAAAGGAAGGATAATTCCAGACTTAGAAGGCAGTACTATACAAATCGATAACCTGTCACCAAACACAACCAAACTAAGGTTACATAATAGAAACTAACAAACATATTAATGAAAGAAGATCCACATCTTTCTGTTGTTTCATGAGGTCTTTCTGTAATCTCTCTAGTTGATGTCTTCAAAAAACCCTTGCATTTGCCCACAATACTCCATCTCAAAGTGAGGCTGAAACATTATGCAGTCAGCTTTCTGTCTGATTAGCCCAGAGTCCATGTTCTTTGCCATAAAACTCCATCTTTATTGACAGGCAAATGTGTTTGCTATGTTGTTGTAATATTTTCTTTTTAACTGCATTTCTACAGGTGACCTATATCAGTCTCTGATGTTGCAAGCTTCCTGCTGCTTGCGTGTTTTACCAAATTTTAGGGTATAAATTAAGGGTGGCTCATGGTATTGGCAGCTGGCCACAACCCCCCCAATTAAAAAAAAAAAGAAGTAATAGTGTATTGTTTTTAGATAATAGTTAACCTTCACTTTTGTTTGGGTCATTCAAAATGTCATGAATGTGCATGCATGGAGTTCTCATGAGCTCCAAGTTTAAAAAAAAATCTGTATTATTTTTTATCTTTCTAAAGATTTCTTTCTTTTTAATGTTGTCTCTTCAGACTCTATTTCCCCTTCTTCTATCCAGGCCTTTCTGGTCTGTTTGGATCTCGAGTTTGCCTACCTTCATATCCCCATCCATCTCCCTTTCAGGAAAATATTACATTTCTTTGTTTCTTCCTTGCATTTTCAGTTATCTACTTTGCCCTTTGGCCACTGTACTGCCCCAGGGTATTCACCAATTGCCTTACTCCTGTCATTGCCTTTTGCAGTATAAAAGTAGTTCAGATCTTTCCCTATCTGGTTAATTTACTCTTTCAAGTGTCTTCCCCAGATGCTCTGCTTCGGCATCTCCAGTTTACTATTACAGAGTCAGGGGTTCGCCATAAACTTCCAGAAATCTGCTCTGACACTTCTTAGAATCATATTTTCCTCAGTTGCAGGCTTCAGACCATCCCTATGCTGGCGTCTTGGCCTGCCCCAAGGCTCTGTCTCTTACTGCTTTTTTCTAGTCTCTTCTTTCTCTAGCTTCAGTCATGGCCAGGGAACTTCTCAGGGTCCTCGAGTTTATGGCTTCCACCATTCCCATCCTCCCCTCTGACCAGGGTCCACATAAGAAAGCTTTAGTGGTATCCCAAGTCATTGTGGCTCCAACATTGCTACCCCCCTGGTCTTCCCAGTCCCCTTCCTTCCTTCCCTTTCTTAGGGTTGAGGTTCAATGGTGTATTCATCAACTCTCTCTCAACCCAGGACTTCCTTTCCAGGCTCCTTTCCCGACTCAAGAGCTCTTTACAGACATGTCAGACAGGGAATGGGGGCCTCCTTTGGCTCTCTGAAAGGTTCAGGGTCTCTGGCCTCTGCGTCAGAGGTCACACCACATCAGTATAAAGGAGATGAGGACTCTGCTTCTAGCTCTTCAGGCTTTTCATTCCCTATTTCACCCTGAGCCCATCAAAAATTTCACTGACAACACCACAGTGATGTAGTATGTAAACAAGGGGATGCCAGGTCCTATCTTGTTTGTAGACTAGCTCTTCAAGTCTGGGATCTAGTTGTCCAGTACCAAGTGACTCTTCAGGTAGTTTACATTCCCTTGGAGCACAATCTAGTGGCAGACTCTTTGCGAAGTTACAGCACACAAGCTCATGATTGGATGCTTCACAGAGATGTGTTCCTGGACATTGTCCATAAGTAGTGTACTCCTCAGGTAAATCTTTTTGCCTTACCTCTGAACAGACAATTTCCTCAAATCTGTTCTAGATTCCCATGTCTTCTGGCTTAGAAAGTGGATGCCCTGTCTTTTCCTTTGAATGAGATGTTTCTTTACACCTTCCTTCCCCTTCCTCTATTACCATGAGTCTTACAGAAGATCTGGCAGGGTTCTTACCCAAATCTTGATAGTGACTCCCTTTGGGCCCAAACAGCATTGGTTCCCCCTTTTTACACACTTGGCAAGAGGCAATCACGAAAAGTTACCTCACCTGGTGGATCTTCTCACACAAGACAAGAGGTCTGTTATCCATCCTCACTTATCCACTCTTCAACTGACACTCTGGGTGATAGGGTTTTGATTCCGTTTAGGCACCTCTTTTCTAAAGATATGCTTCAGGTCCTGCAGGAAGCAAGGAAACCCACTAATGGGAAATCACTGAAACTCATCTGCCTGAGCACAATTCACCGAAAGCTCACTTCACTGAAAACTCATTTCGTAGAAAGGTATGTGCGATCCTGGAGTTAGTATATATAGTAAGGGGTGTGGGGGGAGTAGGCTCCCACATAGTTTGGGTATATGTTGTGTGTGTGTGTGTGTGTGTGTGTGTGTGTGTGTGTGTGTGTGTGTGTGTGTGTGTGTACAATGCCCCAGTTACTTATTCCTGGTGGTTAGGAGTACCTAGGCTCAAACCTTGTACCTTAGATACAGCAGCCTGCATTCTCTACCCACATCTGAGTCCGGCAGCTGAGTCCATAGCTCTCAACCATCTAGATTAATCAGTGAGAAAGGAATTCACTAAATAATGATAGTGCTTTAAGTTTCAGTCTTCCTATCTTTTTTGGAAATACATGTTAACACAAAACACTATTTTAGCAACTTTCTAAGATTATACAAGCAATATTTAAAATGTGCCCCTAGTTCTGGCCCCTTGCCTCCCCCCAAATAAATTTTGACTTTTTCCAGATTTCTTCTGCTGTGAAAATGAGAAATTTAGTTGTGTCAAGTGGATGGTGCAGTGGTAGTGTTGTTGCCTCACAGCAAGAGGTTCTCTGGTTTGATTCTTGGCTGGGGTGCTTTCTGTGTGGAGTCAGTATGTCCTCCCTGTGTTTGTGTGGGTTCCCTTTGGGTGCTCTGGTTTCATCTCATGTTACAAAGACATGCGTCTGGAGCATTTCTCCCTGGGCTTCTGCTAAAAAATGGCTTTGTTCCAAGTCGGACTTTCCTGGTAAACAAATGTTAAATAAATTTTACAAGGAGCTGAGAGCTTCAGGTTAGAGAAGTTTAGTGCTGCGTATTACAAGTCTGTTTGCATTGTTAGTAGCACAACAGGTAGTAGCCTTACATTTGATGCAGAAGGCTGTGGGTTCTACTGCCACAGTATGCAGATGGATCGCTGATACTGTACTGTGTTGTACTTTAAAGGAAGTGGATGCTGCAGTCCTCCTTTGGAGGAGTTACCTAGTAACTATGAACCTGTTATCAGTTTGCCATCCATTCCCTAGTGCAATATTACTAGCTTAGTATTTTTTTTAATGTAACGTAGGCAATTTATTCTTCAAGGGCAATAGCCACTTTATTTGTAGATGAAACAATGAAATATAAAGTTGTTTCCTAGCAGCAACCTCTTCATTAGTTATAAATCCTTTTAATGCGGAATTATTTAGATGACTTACTTCTGCAGAGATTTTGCATATTCACTGATATTGGTGGATTGTAATGACGGTAGTCTGAGTGGCCTTTTATGGTTGAAATTTTCTGAAATGGGTAGTTTTGTCATTATTGGTTCATACGTTTTGTTTCAATGTTTACTAGAAGACTGCTCAAAACTACAAATTTAAAACACATTCTACCAACTGGTCATGTATTATACAAAGAATATAATTTAATCGAATCAGGAAGGTGAATCAAAGAATGCATACATGTATGCATGGCCCTAAAAAATTTGTCTGAAAACAGCCTAGAGGAAAGTGTGAAAGGCTCAAAATCATGGGCAAATTTTAAGCTTTACTCTTCTCACCAAAGCAATGGATGAAGGTAAAACAGTTCACACCACATTACCTTGGCCTGGCCAAGCCTTTTGACACAACCCCTTACTCAGGTGTAGTACAAAAGATGAATAATGTAGGAGCAAACACTTGCATCACTAGCTGGATTGCCAACTTGCTCACAGGATGCAGGAGGTCAAAATATGGGAAGAGACCAGTCACCAGTGGAGTCCCCCAGGGTTCGGTGCTGAGACTTTTTCTGTTTGGCATATACTTCTCAAAAGTAAAAGGAAATACCAAAGGGCTTTGGCCGGCTAAGTTTGAGATGACTGCAAGTTAGGAGGAGTTATTGAATCCCTGAATGACTTAACCATCATGCAGGAAGGTTTGTCCCAAATAATATCTGGTGTCAAAATCATACAATGCCCTTTGAGAACTGACCCAGTGGTTTGGCATTTGGGAACTTGAGTGTACAGTGACCTAACTTTTGACCAACATGTGCCCAGGGTCATAAAAAAGCCTTTCTATATTGCACAGCTTATAAACAAATTGATTGTGACTAGATCTAGAGATGTTGTTGTCCCCCTTTACAAAGCTCTCATTAGGTCAATCATTTTGTATAATGCCCACTTTGGCATGTACCTGTCCAGCCCCAATGCAACAATTGAAATAGCTTCAGACATACCTTACTAAAATGATACAAGTCCTAAACAATAGGTCTTGCATAGACCACCTCAAAGATTTATTACTATACTCAGTATCCTACAGAGTGTTTAGAGGTGACATGTCTGGCATACAAGGCAACCTCCGACCTAATACAGATGGACCTACAGAACATCAGCAAGTCAAATGGCATCAGAAATACTCACTCCAGTATCTAAACTGAATGTTGTGGAGAGATGGATATCTATCACATATTCCAGAACAGACTATCCATAAAAATAAAACAATGCCCATTTTTCCATATTCAAATGCAGCTTAGATCTAAGGATGGGTAATAGAAAATGTACTCCAGGATTGCCCCTCATGCCACTAATGGATAGAGGCAGTTCCTAAATACTGCATCCCTTACATGGGTCCACTCAAATTATCTATGATATGATCACAGTTGTTCTCACTAGGGCTAATATACAATTATCAGCCATGGGATAGGTAAGACCAATCAGAAAATGTTAATTCAAGCACCAAAAGGGAACTGGCTAAGTTTAAAATGTCCTCCAAGTGAACCTATGCTGTGGTACTAAATAGTTATAAAAAAATGCCCTTTTTAGAACACTAAGTGCCCTCTCACCCTCCACCCCCCCCAGTCTTCAACAGCTTCCGGTGCCTATGAATGAAGTAGATCCGAAATCATATATGTCCAAACAGAAAAGATTTTCTGTCTGTTGCTTCTTTCTCCATTAGGATCCCCATCTATGGAGATTGGGGTCTGAATGCAGAGATAAGTCAGCAAGCAAAGGAAAGTAGTAGAGTAGTATTTTTGAAACTGAATTCATCCTCAAGTCTTGGTCAGTACCTTCATGAGGTGAACCCTGTTTTTCACAAAATCTCACCAAGACAACTCTGATATATAGACTGTATTTTATATACAGGCAGTCCTTGGGTTAAGGACAAGATCAGTTTTTTAGTCTGTTCTTAAGTCAAATTTGTCAAAACACATACATAAGGTTCTTATTAAATGTCACTCAGTCAAATGTTTGCCTTAGTCTAGTAAGTCTAGCATTTATTTTACTTTTCTTTGCATATAAAACACTTTAGAAACACTTCCAAACAACAACAAAAAACATCTTAAATATAATACTGTATACTGTAGCTATGCTTCCTTAGCGGCGGCCACAGTGGTGCAACGGTTAGCATTGCCACCTCACAGCAAGAGGTTCTCCGGTTCGATCCTTGGCTGGGGTGCCTTCTGTGCGGAGTCTGCATGTCCTCCCTGTGGTCACATGGGTTTCCTCTGGATGATCCGGTTTCCTCCCACATCCCAAAGTATGTGGATTGGACACTCTAAATGTGTGAGTGCGTGCGTGTGCCTTCTGTGGAGAGTTGGGCTGGCAGCTCGACACTGCAAAACTCCACTGCCAATCATGAGCAGACAGATGATCTGCTGTGGCAACCCTAACCGGGAAAAGCTGAAAGAAGAAGAAGAAGACTGTAGCTATGCTTCCTTACATCCTGTGAGCTATGCTTCCTTACTTCCTATCAACAAAGCTGGTTTAAGGCAGCTTGTTATTAAATGCAGTGTTTATGAGGACTTTTCACACACACGCATACACACCTCAACTGTACAGATTTTTGCAGAATGTTCAGATTTTTGTCTCATATTTTTGGTGCATTTTTCATAAAATTCTGGTTGTTTAATAAAAGTAATAAAAGACTGATGTTGGAAAATAATGACAGGCATTTGAGTTTCAGAATTCATACCCTTAAGAAAATTCATGCTATTGCAAAACCTGTTATTCTATCAACTTTCTAAGTTTGTAAGAGCAATATTTATTAAAACTGTCACTATATTGGGGCATCTGTCCAACTTTTATTTATGGCTTTGCCCAGATTTCTTGCTCTAAGAGCTTTAGAGGTATCACACACACAGACACACAAACGGTCATTTCTTCATTCATACCTACATTCACTCACACATCACTCTCAGTCACCAAATCTTACAAATACACACACACACACACACACACACACACACACACACACACACACACACACACACACACACACACACACACACACACACAGTCACTTCTTCAGTTATACATACATTCACTCATACATCGCTCTCACTCTTCCTATCTCTCTCTCTCTCTCACACACACACACACACACACACACACACACACACACACACACACACACACACACACACACACACACACACACAGATTTGGGCAGCTTTAACAATTTTATTTTTTTTACATTCTTTCCGGCATTGTGGCAGCCCATTCATATCTATGGGTTGTCCTCATGTTGGATGTCTGTAACACAGGAATTGCCTGTAGCATATATCATAGATAGAAGTAGATCAAAACTGAAAAGAGTGCACAAGACCCAGGATAAAAAAGTGCCAAATTCTGGTAGGGGCACTGGTGCCAGGACTGAAAAAACTGACAGCGTAGAATCCTCAAAATACTGAAACATTCCTACAATGGACCAGGTCAGACCCAGGGGGAGAATGTCCCCCTCTTGTAGAAGGAAATAGCAGTCCACAAAAAAAAAATCACAAAAACTGATAGGCCAAAGAAGAGCCAAAAAGACGATAGAGTGGACTATTGAGGATAAGAAAGAAATTATGTATTGTTACTATTATGCAAAAGCCCAGAATTTACAGACATAAGATATACAAAAAGATTTATAGAGAAATTCACTCAAACTTCAAAACTCTTCTCCAACCTCACCTCCTTTCAAAGTGGGAATGTTCCTGTACCCCTACCACATAAACTCTTTAACACCATCTCCCATGCACTATATACCTGAACCTTCTATCACTGTGCTTTCTTACCCTTTGCTTCTACTTCCTCTCCTACCCTATACCTCATAAACTTCCCATCAACCCCTCTCTTTCTCCACTATATACCACCTTTTACCTCTCCCACCTCACCTTATTCTATCTGTCCTCTCTTCATATTTCTAACTTCCAAAAAAAAAAAAAAAAAAGCTTGTTTTTTTATCTGTGCATAAATGTTTTACTTGCATGTTTTTTTCATCTGAAATGCCTGTACTTTTAATATGTTTAGACTACATGAAACTCAATTTTGTAAATCGCTACCTAGGATTAGAAATGTTATGACTTTTTTTTACAAATTCTATATTATCTCTGTATTTTTCATTGTTCTACTACTTTATTTACGTTTGTATAACTATTGTAAAATTTTCTATATCCTGTGGAGCTTTTCTTCCCGGGCCTCAACTGAAAATGGGCTCTAACAGGCCCAGTGGACTATCTCAGTCATCAAACAAATAAATAAATATAAATAATTAGAAGAAAGAAAAATACTTTCACAAGAAAAATTGTCAGAAGCCTCAAATAAAGATGTGTGTTCATTAATACAAGAGATTTGTGAAAAACATTATATAGACCAAGAAACTTTGATCTGATTGGAAAAAGAGGCATCTCAGGAAGTGCAGAAATATAAACAACAAAACCTAGGTATTTTTGAAAAGTATAAAAAAGAAATATAGCCATGGGAAAGAAAGAGAGATTGTGCAATATTTATGCAAATACGAACGCCAAATTAATCAATACAAAAAAGGCAGCCCCAAAAAGGCATCCAGATATGGAAAATTTCACAATAAAAAAAATATCACAAAGAGGAAATGCAGAAAAGAAGATTAGTAAAGTAGAAGTTAAAAAAATAGAAGCTGAAGTTATGGAATGCCTGTGAAGTGAAGGATTTGGTGTAAAAGGTCTAACACAGGTTACATCACAGCATGATGGAATGAGTTCCCAAAGTAAGAACAGGAAGATCAGGAGACATCTGAAGAAAAAATATGGACATGGGAAAGAAAAAAAGATTTAATGTGGTGTAATATTTATGCAAAGAAGAAACAGAATTAATCAATACAAAAAGAGCAGCAAGAAAGATTCTTTTAGAAAATGATGCAACCAAGAAAAATAATACTTTATTAAAACAAATACGAATTGAGTGCTTTCATTCCCTAAATCGGGGACTTCATCAGAATCAATCCATGTTGGGACACTTTATCTATTTATACCCTCCCAATAAATGATATCATTCAATTAAAGAAACCTTAAACCATTTAGATAAGTAAATGTCATGTTATAAAATGTTGAAAATATTTACACTAAAAGCTCTTGTGTTTAATTAATTTTGTGTTTAGAATTTTTGTAGAATTATAAAGTTAAGAAAATCCTTCAATTGGAAAACCCTAGGCCCAGATGCAGTACCTAAGTTCTGGCTAAAACTATTAACACCTTTGCACAAAGATTTAGCCAAGAACTATTTATATGCATACCCTAAACAAACAGTAACCTGGTTAACAGCAGTTAGTAAATTGTTAAGTCAATTGTCAAGTTGAAAAATGTAAATATCTCACATCTTCTCTTTATCGATGATTTAAAACTGTATAGCTCATCAGATAAGGAACTGAAAGCACAACTGTAAGTAGTCAAAACTTTTTCAGATGATATAAGAATGCCATTTGGTCTTGATAAATGTACAAAAGCAACCTTCAAAGCAGGAAAACTGCAACACCAAGAAAGCATCAGTTTGGGACAAGAATGTTATATCAAAGAACTTGAGCAGGAGGGAGTTTATAAATATTTGGGAATTGACGAAGGATCAACAATAAAACATGAACAAATGTGAATAAAACTTAGTAAGGAATATTTTAGAAGACTTAAATTAATCCTGAAAACAACATTGACATCTAGGAACAAAATTCAAGATATAAACCAATTTACTCTTCCTGCTCTAACTTATAGTTTTGGAGTGATTGATTGGCCCCACGATGTGTTGGATAGATTAGACAAGAAAACAAGAATGATTTATAAAAATCAGTGCATACCAAGATTATATATTCCCCGTTCTGAAGGAGGTATGGGCCTCCTTGAAATTGACTACATGTATAGATCTGCAATCATGGGACTGCACACATACCTGCTAACCTCACAAGACCCAAATGAAGTGAAAGTTTTGAAAAATGAGGAGAACAAATCTAAGATGACCTCCCTGCTTAGTCTAGCAGAAACATATCGGCATCAAGCAGGATTGGAAATCAAACCAGAAGTAGATAAAAATCATGCAGCAACTGAATGTGCCAAAAAAACAAAAGAAAGAATATAAGGAGAAGGACCAGATGAGAAGGCAAGAAATGTGGAAAATGAATAAATATAGTTGAAAGTACAGGAAAACTTCTGGAAGAACCTCATGTTTATCAGGACTTAATGCAGGAATGGTTAAGGAGAGTGAATTCAACCAACAAAGATGAAAAGTTAA